>NW_027124529.1:2917-3342 GCF_001457755.1 Trypanosoma equiperdum | reverse complement strand
TATCTTTGCAGAATCATCAATTTGTACGATGTGCGGCATTGCGCCTAAAATTGCTTGTGGAATTACTTCAGATTATACTGTGGTGGCACACGCTAGTCAAATTGAGGTACGATTCCCCTCAAATCGATGCTACTGATAACCATGCAGAAGACTCGAATAAATGTAGAATTTGTACATTTATATTGTGCGAAAGAGGGTAGGCCTCGTAATACATTGTGGACCAACACACTGATGTAAACCATTGCTTGTGCTCACAGCGCAATAAAGTCAAATGGGTATGTTGGTTCAATGCCAAGCACAGTAATGTGGAACTAGCGGAAAAATAGGTGCAGATGCCGGCACAACTACATGCAGTTGCGCAGTGAAATAAAGGATCGGTGATTTCAGGTCGAGTCCAGAAGAATTCCTAGCGATATAGCGGGAGC
>NW_027124529.1:2708-2907 GCF_001457755.1 Trypanosoma equiperdum | reverse complement strand
CTCAGAAGTCAATGTTGACAAGTAGGGCATTTACCGTCCGAAGTTTCGGTACATATGTGTCTCCGCAAACAAGAGAAGTCAGCCCAATTAAAGAAAACAAGCAATGTGGGTCATTTCCTCAAGTGTCAAAACTCGATATTATCGTTTTGGAGCTTCACACTTATGTGTTGAGCCTGTGTTTAGTGTAGTCAGGATGTAA
>NW_027124529.1:2476-2698 GCF_001457755.1 Trypanosoma equiperdum | reverse complement strand
GAATTGTTGGGAGAGTTAACTTCCCATGTAAGAGCCCGATATAACGAAAAAGGAATTTTCGGAAAAGTACCACCAGACAATCACAGGAGGATACAATACTACCGGTTGGCTCAGAAGTCAATGTTGACAAGTAGGGCATTTGCTGTCCGAAGTTTCGGTACATATGTGTTTCCGCAAGCAAGAGAAGTCAGCCCAATTCAAGAAAACAAGCAATGTGGGTCT
>NW_027124529.1:2148-2466 GCF_001457755.1 Trypanosoma equiperdum | reverse complement strand
CAGAATTGTTGGGAGAGTTAACTTCATGCGTAGGGGCCCGATGTTGCGGGAAAAAACCTACCAAGAGCAGCATCGGCACCGGGCATCGCCAAACAGTTGCAAGATACAAAGGGATATCGCTTGGGCCAACGCTGTTGGAAAAGAGTGGAGCATTTGGTAACCGCAGTGGTGACAGAAATGTGCATTGACAGACGAGATATCGGTTCGCTTCGAGAAGATGGAGGTCATGGACCCTTTCATAAAATGTCAAAACTCGACATTATCGTTTTGGAGCTTCACACTTATGTGTTGACCCTATGTTTAGTAGTCAGGATGTGG
>NW_027124529.1:2001-2138 GCF_001457755.1 Trypanosoma equiperdum | reverse complement strand
AAGTGTCAAAACTCGATATTATCGTTTTGGAGTTTCACACTTATGTGTTGAGCCTCTGTTTAGTGTAGTCAGGATGTAACGGAAACTGTTATGCCGCAAGCTTTTCCATGGGTAAAGGCGCCCCGCATGACGTGGAG
>NW_027124529.1:1434-1991 GCF_001457755.1 Trypanosoma equiperdum | reverse complement strand
CAGAAAGTGTTATGCGGCAGCAAACTTTTCCATGGGTAAAGGTGCCCCTAATGGAATCCACGGGATCGAAGAAACTACTCACCCTGGTGAGTGGGAAGAGAATCCGTATAATAAGCTTATGTACCAGGTGTTGAAGAATCTCGCTGTTGCTGTTGGCTTGGAATGAGTGACGTTAAAAGATTGTTTTCAGAAGATATTCTATTTCTTGTGTACGATCAAGAAAGCCATCTCTGGCACTGGTGGTTCCCTCTCGAGATAAGAACATAAGCGCTTGAAGAGATGCAAGTGTATTACGTAGTGTCGAATTTCCGAATTTGGTTCTTATGAAGAAGCGTAGGGGCTCTCTTAACCAAAATCCACTGGAGCTGCAATCGCCCTGAGGTATGGGACCTCTCAGAAAACCTAACAATGCTGTCAAAAAAAAATTGTACCAATGGATCAGGAACTAGCTTTTGCACCCCCGCTGTCAAGGATTATGCTCGGCGTGTGTGCATCAACGTGTTAATGTCGAACCTACTCAACTTATGATGCTAAAAAAAGGGGAAAGAGATACGTAT
>NW_027124529.1:1217-1424 GCF_001457755.1 Trypanosoma equiperdum | reverse complement strand
CGGTGTGTGTGCATCAACGTGTTGATGGCGAACCTCCCTCAGTTTATGATACTGAAATTAAAAGGAAATGGGATACATGTTCGGCAAGAGTTACAGTTCCTTTTAATTTGACGCACCGAGAAGAAAAGAGATTTACAAGCTAGAAGTGTTTCTTCGTGGGTTGCGCATGCTGTTTAATTGAAAATAAAGTTGTAGGTGTATGACTTT
>NW_027124529.1:0-1207 GCF_001457755.1 Trypanosoma equiperdum | reverse complement strand
TCCCTTTAACTTAACGCACCGATAATAAAGGGTGTTTACAAGCTAGAAGTGTTGCTGGGTGGGTTCTGTATACGGTTTATTTGGAAGTGAAGTTATAGACATACGGCTTTGTTTTGTTGCTTTTGATTTTCCTTTTAGAAAAGTAATTGAAGGAAGTGCAATGAAAATGTGGAAAAAGTTACTGGGATTGATTGTGGGTGTGGCTTCGTTGATGATGACACCCGTGTCCTGCGTAGAGCAAGAAATAGTTAACGAGGGTGGATTTAATACATTATGTGAATTCGTTAGTTTGGCACAACGGATAAACTCTTCACTAGGGATGAATGGAGATTCGGGAGTAAACGTAGCCTCTCTACAAAGGAAACTCAAAGATATATTATTTGGAGTGGGGATTAGCAATGTGAATAATATAGAATGGGAAGTTTACAGACAAAAGGATTGCGGCCAAGATAGTGGAAATCAACCTTTCGTGGCGGGGAAGGCCCTTGTGCAAGGCCTTATATGCTTGTGTGAGGGAGACGACCTGCAACCACCACGCAGGGACCTTTGTTTTACCGGAAACAGTGGTCACCCTCGCACTAGGGGATGGCGAGACCGTGAGAGCCGTGCGAAGACGTGGGGTCGCTTGCAAAATGGATGTAAAATAGAAGATGGAAAAGGCGTGCCTACGCAAGCTGAGTTTCAGGATAAGAGAAAGCAATTTGTGAGTGGAATAAAAGGCCGTAAAAGCTCAAATGGGCGTGAGTACTACACTTATGGAGGGGACAAAACTAAGACGCTAAGCGTCTGCGATGGACAGGAGTCACAAACCAACGGCATTTGTGTGATATATCCGAAATAAACAAATCAAGGCGGTTCAAGTGGCATCAAATGGCTCAGCAATCTCGACGATCTGGTGAAAGAACTTGGAGAAACGAACAAAGATGAGGGTAAAAGCAGGCACACAAAACCAAGTACGGACGCAGAGCCGAGCATGGACGCAAAACCAAACTCAAACTTAAAGCCAAGCACGGAGGGAGGTTCACCAACCGAGCGATCAGACAAACCACAAGAAAGTAGAAACCAAAATGCGCAAACAACTACCACCACAGAGACAGAGACAGGTTTAACCACGGCAAGACCACCGGAAGAACAAAAGAGTTCGTCCAAAATTATTTTACAATTTCTATGGATATTTTTATTTTGGCTGTTTGTATAAATTGGTCCA
>NW_027124526.1:3990-4253 GCF_001457755.1 Trypanosoma equiperdum | reverse complement strand
TATTATTATTGTTATATTATATTATATTATATTATTATATTATTATTATTATTACTTCTGTTGTCTCCATTCATTACGGCATTTATGTGTTTCCCGTACGGTACCAAACGAGTGTGGAAATGGAGTAAAAACAGAAACAAAATATGTTGTTGACTGGAATATCGCCCTTTCATACGGCAGGGTTTGAACGTAGGCAACGATAAATAAATAAATAAATAAATAAAGATGGTCTTGCTGTTTCCCTCATTCCATATATATTTTTT
>NW_027124526.1:1741-3972 GCF_001457755.1 Trypanosoma equiperdum | reverse complement strand
TCTTTTTTTTTTCTTCTTCTTCTTTTGCTACTCTCTTTAGCATTTTTTTTTAAAAGAAAAGATCCATTTCTTCATTTCGTAGCTAATAGATTTGCATTAAGTACGTGAACCAAATGGGAAAGGAAATAAATAAATAAATATATAAAGATACACACACACAAAAAAAAAAGAAAAAAGGGAAGGGAAGGGAAGGGAGCTTGAAATGATATCGGTAAGTTGAACAACAAATGGCGCGTAGAGTCAACTAACATGTGGTAAATTTTCCAGATCCCCACCGGTGGTCCTTAAAATGTTAACATCTTTTCCCCTTCTTTTTTGTTTATTTGTTTGTTTGTTTTTTCCTACACAAAACAAAAATAAAAAGGGAAGGGAAGGAGAGGAGAGGAGTTTTCATCGAATTAATGTAACTCAATTACTCACTCACTCACTCACACATATATACACATATATATACATAAACAATAAAAGCAATAAACAATATTCACACAAAGCACGGCGTTTTCATGGAACTTACGGATTTGCGCGTCTTCTTCTCACAACACCTTTATATAAATATATATAAATATATGCGTGCGTATGTGCTGTATGTGTTGGTTTATTCATATCTTCAACAAAACATATTAATGGAGTCGATGGGAGGAGGCGGCACATGAACAAAACCTCCTCCACCTTTCCGCCCACGCTTTTTAACGGCAGTAATGTTTTGTTTTGTTTTTATCTATTCGCGCTGTGCTGTCAGCACCAGATACATCTGGGAAATAATAACATCGGGGTTATGTAATGAATGTTGATGGAGCGGGGTGTGGAAAATTACAGAAATAACTCTAACGATTCTGCTGTTGTTATTATTGTTATTGTTGTTATTATTAGTGTTGCTGTTTTAAATGCGCCAAGTTGCTCTTTATTTTTAGGGAGGGGGTGGTGATTTTTTTTTTTTAGTTTATTACAATACATTATGACTGTGTACTACTATTACGGGGAGCGGAAGGAAATTCTGCAGGGAGATTTCGTCCCCGAAAGGCTTTGGCATCGCGCGTTACTGAAGCAAGACATGGATATCATACGAGGAGACGTCCAGCGGCAGATTGAAGAGTTTGAAAAGGAAATGAAATCGTGGTCGCAAAAAAAACTTGCAGTAGGAAGTCTCACGGAGGAACATCAAAAACGTTATAATGAGGTAGTTGGAGCAAGGGACAGAAATATACGTTTCCTGAAGGTGATTGAAACTCAATATGAATTTTATAAGAGGTTAGAGGTGTGGCCAAATGAAGAAGACGTCATGTAAACATCCATAGCTCGTGGCGGAAAATCGGAAGGAAAATGTTTCTCATTCCTTTTCCCTTTTCCCTTTTTTTTTTTCTTCTTCCCCTCTCCCCCCCCCCTTTCTTTTTAAAAAAAAATAAAATATATGCATGTGTGTACGTCTATGTATTTGTTTGTCAGTCTGTTCGTTGCATTTGAGGGTGGAGGAGGAGGAGGGGGTTGTGCAGTTGGACACCGTAGTGGAGACGACCAGCCATCATGCGGGAGTATGGATGGGGCGGGAAAAACAAAAAAAATTAAAGAGAATAGATTTAAGGACGCAAAAAATATTTAAAAAAAAAACAAAACAAAAAGAAAAGAAAAGAAAAGAGAAGAGAGGGGGAAAAAAGTAAATAAATAAATTGCCTCTCACTTTTGTATCCACATTTATGTTGCGGACGATGCAGGGCGGGACCATTACGATGGGAAGAGTGTGGAGAAGGAGGAGAATGATGCCGGCAGTTGGTTGAGTGCGTTGGTGAATATGATAGAACCGCAAAGAGGTGGGAAAGGGGGGACTTATTTTGCAAGCGCATGTGAAATTAGTTATCGCACCATCAGAGGCCCCCTTTCCCTTTCTCTTTCTCTTTCTCTTTCTCTTTCTCTTTGCCTCGTGCTTGTGCTGCCGGGTTAAAAGCGAAATGAAAAACAAAAACAATGGCGATAAATATAATCAGTTTCAGCGCGGCGGACGGTGCTGGCGCCAGGTGCGAAGCTTCCCACCACCCAAAAATAAAAATAAAACAATAATACATGCGAGAATTTGGCATGAGAGCCTTTACGGGCCATATACGGAGCGAAGTTGCTTCCGGTCTTGAAAAAGCGCCAGAGCCCCTCCACCACCCCCGCCCCGAACAAAAGGAAAAAAACACATATATATTTATATTTGTATATTTATATATTTATATCCTATTTTTCTCTTCGGCAAC
>NW_027124526.1:0-1731 GCF_001457755.1 Trypanosoma equiperdum | reverse complement strand
TTTTTTTTTTCTTTTTCTTCTTTGTTGGGGTTGTTATTATTCAATGGTGTAGGGTCTTTCACGACGTTGGGAGAAGGGGGTGGACGGTGTATGTATGAATTAACGGATGATGTGCTGAAAAGGCGAATGTAACTCATTCCTCTTATGTACTCATTTTTGTGTCCTTTTCTTTCCATCCTACCTTAAAAAAGAATTTACTTGACACGCTGTTGTTAGCCTTAGCACACACACACACAAAAATATATATATATATACGGGTGGAGACGTTGCGCCGCCATTAATAGCATCATTGTTGCTCTTATTATTACTATTATTATTACTGCCGACTCGCTCATAATGGCTGCCTCAGTTTCACGGATGGTGTTTTGCCGTTCTAAAGCATGGCAAAGATGTTCAGGAGCCAATGGAACGTACAATTATGCATTTGGGCGCGTGAAATGTGTCCCCCGCATGCAAACTTCTCCCGTTGCCGCGGGGGCAACAAACACTTGAGGACTTGAAAGCAATGGATGGATGTTTGCGAAGGGGAATCAAAAGGTGGTTTCTCATATGGATTTGAATTGCGTAGCACAGCACAGTGCCACACAATCGGCGAGGAAATGAGGAGGAATGGTGAAAGTGAGAGAAAGGGGGGTGACTACTGCTTTTTTTAGAAAATACCTGCCACACTCCCACACACGCACACACATACATAAGTATTGGTCCTTAGTTTAGTTACGACTGCCATTTTAACTGCCAGCGGCAACTGGAGGGGGAAAAAGTGGCCGTAGGAACCGCGTGTGTGCGATGATACGCGGACTTGGAACCGGTTTCGAGTAGTGGGCGGGTGAGAAATCAGCCGCTACCGCGAACCAACAAGATTTCCACGGGCACTTCTTCCCTTTCAGTTCCTTCTACACGTGTAGCCTCGCATTCCAAACTAAGTTGAGTGGAGATGCCCGGCTTTTCCGAGTTTTGTGGAAGCTATTTCTATCGCGCCCCAACAACAACAACAACATAAAAGTAACAAAAATTTCCGAAGGCTACGCCACAGCCGTGTGAGACATGCACGGTTTCCTGCTGGAAATGCATGTCCGTCTGCGAACGTTCCGCTTTAGTTGCCGACACTACCGTAAGCTCAGGAGGCTGCGTGGACATCGTTGTCACAACACCTTCATTATTATCCGATAGGGTAACCCATAAAAGAAGCGGTAGCGGGAACTAAAAGTAAAGTGGCACGCAACGGATTTATTCCCCATCACCTCCCATGTTTCCCTCACCGCGGTGCCAACCCAAAGAGTGTATATGACGAGGAGTGGCATCTTCCACATTCGGCTTGCCGATGATTTCCCTCAAATTTGCCGGAACCATAAGTATTATTATTATTTATTTATTTTGCTGCAGATGCCTCATCGTTTCCCCTAGTCAGCGTAAGCGCGGATCCCTGCAAGTCCTGTCCGGGGCTGACAATGAGTAAATCGCCGCCGCGGTGGCAGATCCTTTTTTTTGTTATTGTTGTTTTTGTTTTTTTGTTCTTAGAGCCCCCCCCCCCTCTCCTTCCAAATACTTCCATCCCGCTGGCCTTTCAAAACGCGGTGACAAGCAGAAAGATATTATATTACAGACGCTTGCAACTGCGTGCGATCAGAACTAAATGGGCCCCCATTTGCTGCGGTACGAACCGTTTTTTCCCCCCTTTTTTGCCCAAATGTCCGTGCCTGGTGGTCTCTCTCTGTGTGTGTGTGTGTGTGC
>NW_027123319.1:0-2760 GCF_001457755.1 Trypanosoma equiperdum | reverse complement strand
GTTCTATTTTGCTTATGTACGACCCCGTAAAGGAGCCGGCTGTAATGGTTGGTATGATTGGCGTGCTTGTAAAGCTGGTTGCTTCGTATGCGCTGCTCGCTATGGCGTGTCGTAATGCATTGTACAGCATTGCAGAGAAGAATGTGGATTCTCTACCCTTTTGGAAGCATTGCGTGTCAGTCATCGTGCTGTCCACTGCTGCACTGCTTTTGGGTCTATTCATTCCCAATGTTAATACCGTCCTTGGTTTTTCTGGCTCGATTACCGGTGGTTCACTGGGTTTCGTCTTCCCCGCGTTGTTGATTATGTACTCAGGGGGCTTCACATGGCAGAAAGTTGGGTCTTTACATTATCTTGCGACATATGTTTTACTAATTTGTGGTGTTGTAGGCATTGTTTTCGGCACGGGTGCAAGTATATGGGGCACTATAACTGGTTAACCGGCGGCTTTGAAGTTCCTATTGAAGAAAAAAAGGAGGTAAAGGAGGAGAGTCAGTAAATAAGTAAATAAATAAATCAGATGTTTTGTTACTTATCTGCCTATTACCATTGAACGCAGCGGAGGATAGTTAACCGCCACCAACGTGTCTTCACTCTTTCGGCAACAGTTGTCTCCACCCTTTCGCATTCCACTCATTTTCCCTCTTTTTTTGCTGCCGCAGTGGTAGCGAATGAGCGGACCACTTTCGGTTCTTTTTTCATTGGTTTGGTGGTAGGTCTTCTTTCATCTTTTACTTCGCCACTGCATTGTGGAACGATTAAAGTACTTGATCTTTACAACATGTGAAGCAAATTTCATCTCTTTTTCCCAAAAAAATTCCTGCTCAAATTCTTTTGTTTTCTTTTTTTTCTTTTGTCGTTGTCATCTCGTTGGGGTCCCATCGTTTTTCCCTCGTTACGTCCGCCGATTAGAAAATACAACAAGCGGAGGTGCGAATTGCAGTGATTTGGCCGTATTATGCGATGCGGCTGGAGGCGGTGGCTCCATTGCCGTTGAATAAAGCGGTGGTAAAACCGTCAAGTTTGCCGACTCCATGCGTCCACTCATCTCCAAATGCTGCTTCTGCGATACCATTCGAGGGTCCCTTTCGGTTTCTTTTTTGTTTTATGGTTTCTTTTTTTTTCTTTTTACCTCAACTTCCTCCCTCGGTGCTCAGGCTGTGCAGCGTTTCTTTCGGTGCACCGCTGATTTTATTATCTCAGGTATACCACTAGGTTAAATGGTAATTGCGAAACATTAACCCCTTCTTTGTTCTTTCCTCTAATATTCTTATTGTCTTTTCTTTCCTTTCATACACTTTCAGTAGTGGCATTCACGCGGTGCCGCTTCCATCAAGTGCATCAAGTTCATATGTAATTCATAACTTTGGGGCGCTGCGTTCCTAGCTGTGGTATCAAGGAGCAAAGTCATGTGTATGTCCACTCTGCTTCAAAGCACTGCAACATTTTAAGTTTTGTCTTGCAGAAGTCTTCCCCGCTCTTCATCTCGCATGAAGTCGTATGGTACTGAAGAAGTGGCGCAATCGACAAGAAACGTGAGCAAACAATCACTAGCATGCCGAAACGACTTTATGCGTTTGTAACTCCAGTGGCAAGTGAATTTGCCCTCAAACAACTCTATTCAACGTTGGTATGGAAATCACCTCGTGTGCATTACAATCATCGGGGCAACTGCTGCACAGCTCAAGCACAAAACGAAGGGAGGCGAACGTCATTTGCGTCTCTCCAGGTGTGTGCTTGCATCTTCTTCAATAAACTTTCAGACATGGTACGCACCAACTTGTGCATATCTAACTTTCCTTGCACATCACTTCCTCATGCTCTTTCTCTTTCATCCTTTTGTTCCCGAAACTCTGTGGGTAAAAGAAGTCCCTAAAAGTGCTAATCGACTGCAAGACGCAATGAGCAACTCCAAGCAACAACAAGAAGTGCAAACGCCAAACAACCTCTCCAATGAACCGGTGCAGACCGAAGATAACGTGAAGAAGGGGCGAAACACATTCTTTACGAAGGTGAGTTTGTGCGTCGCCACTGTTTTGCCTCCGGGTGGCATTGCGGCCAGTGCTTTTAACATGGCGTCAACAACAATCGGTGCGGGAATCTTCGGGATGCCTCCGGCGGCCAACAGTACCGGCCTTATCATGGGAATGTTTTACCTCATTTTCATCTCTTCCGTAACGGTTTTCACGATGCACAACCTCTCAGTCGCAGCCGACCGCTCAGGAGCCCCCACCTTCGAGAGGGCAACTCGCGCACTTCTCGGCCGCGGGGCTGCGTATGTTCTTGCTGGTATTCGAGCGCTACTCGGTTTTAGTGGTTGTGTTGCCTACGTGATTTCAGTGGGAGATATTTTGTCTGCCATTTTGAAAGGCACAAATGCGCCGGACTTCCTGAAGGAAAAATCAGGTAATCGTCTTCTCATGGCGGTGGTTTGGGCATGTTTTATGCTTCCACTGACGATTCCGCGTCACATCGACTCCCTTCGGTACGTCTCCACTTTTGCCGTTACCTTCATGGTGTATTTTGTCATTGTGATCGTTGTGCACTCGTGCATGAATGGCTTGTCGGAGAATATAAAGAATGTTAGTGTTGGAAAGAGTGATACAGCTGCCATCATTCTCTTTAATAGCGGGAATGAAGCCATTGAAGGGTTGGGAGTATTTATGTTTTCCTACACTTGTCAGGACACGGCGTATGAAGTTTATATTGACATGAAGGATCGTTCAGTACGTAAGTTTGTTATTGCGGCCATCATTGCCA
>NW_027124470.1:17606-17889 GCF_001457755.1 Trypanosoma equiperdum | reverse complement strand
AGAGACTAGTGTACAGGAAAACGAAATTTATAGTCACCAGCAGTTATAGAAACAGAGGGCGAAAATGAAGAAAAAATTGCATGGAAGTAGACAACAGACTGCCCAACACCATAGCACAGAAGTAAATGGTACGCCAGGAGATGGTGAGTCACATTTCACACAGGGATGAATAGATGCCACTGCAGAGATAATGGTGACAACCATGGTTTTTATTCTTATAGTGAATCCTGACGCTAGAAAATAAGTTTGACAAAAGAAAATTTATAGGTTTTCAGTCGTTTTT
>NW_027124470.1:16708-17596 GCF_001457755.1 Trypanosoma equiperdum | reverse complement strand
AGTGCGTGTGCCAAGCACATAAACCAACTAAAGGCGAGCTTCTGTCAGAGGAACATCAGCACCAGTATCAGAAAGCAGGAACCGCAATCACAGGCATACAAAGTTACTGCACGGAGACCCGGCCTGGTGCTCGTGACCAAAACGAATTTTATACCTTTCTTCTTAACCCCACACATGCCCCTGCATCCAGAAGGTGTGACGGGAAAAGAATTGTAGAAAACCTCCCTCGTAGCTGCGGATCAAACCTTCTGTGCCTTCATCTCAGTGAACACGATAGTCAGCATAACGATGAGTAGAAAAGTAGTGCAGGTATCCATTTTCGCCTGTGTTCTAGCAGCGCTGCAACACCAGCAAGTCAGAGCTAACGTATCAGCCGGTGACAACGCAGCCGAACGCGCGGCACTCTGCAGCATAATTGAGGTAGCAGGCAACAGAGCCAAACTTCATGACCAAAAGCCAACATTCGACACCGAGCTGCAAGGGATCATGGAATTGAACATGACGGCGGCTGAAGACAGCTGGCTGGCGGAATTCAGGAGCCCCGAAAACCCAGAGCAGCCACGAGACACAAACAAGCATCCGCTGCCACAAAACAGGGGATGGGATAAGCGCTGGCAACACTGGCAACGTGCAGCAAGTAACTTACTAAAACCAGCTTCGATGACGGCGCGACGCCAACATTATAAACTCCACGAGCTGTCAGAACAGCAGCGAAAAAATCTGAGGACAGCAGTAGCTCGCCTCGCAGAAGAAGCATTTGCAGAGGCAACGGACAGCGAGACAGAAACAGCCCTCTCAGACATCATAGACGAAAACACACTGCAGAAGGAAATCAACCAGGAGGTCTATGCAATGGACTCGGAACCGGCCACGAACTTCGAAAGCTAC
>NW_027124470.1:15883-16698 GCF_001457755.1 Trypanosoma equiperdum | reverse complement strand
AACCGTTCAATGGACAAGCGCAAAGGACCCGAAAAGGATCTTGCGGCACAGACACAGTGGCCTGTAAGGCCAACAACCTGTTCGACGCACTTTTCTGCATATGCGCCGGCGACAGCGCCAACAACGGCAATGCAGGGAAAGCGTGCAGGGCGGATGCAACAGTCGGCAGCTCATGGAACCCGAGCGCAACACCGGCACCCAACGCAGGCGAACTGCAAGCAGTAAGAAAACTTTGCAACAGACAAGGGGAAACAAAGCCAACGTCAGCTGACCTAAACAATAGGATTGCCACAATAGCAAACCTAGTCCGAAGAGGAACATCTGCTAGCCACATCGGCACATTCCTACAGACTGACTGCAGTGGAGCCCAAACCAACGGCATGTGTGTCACATACACCGGTGTTACAGATACGACCGGGGACGTCAGGAAGGAGGTACCGTGGCTACAGAAGTTAATTCAGACGGCAGAGAAGCTACGCAAGCACGAAGTGGCAGTTCGTCATCTACAGGCAGTCAAAAAAAGCCTAAAAGCCAAGTACGACCTCGCCCAACAAAAAGAATACTTACAATTATCGGCACCGGCAGCAGCAGCAACTGGGACATCAGGAGCAGAACCGGCAAAGCCACAGGAGAAAACGACGACAGCGCAACAAACCTGCGACAAACACAAAAGCAACAAAACTGCATGCGAAAGTACAGCTAACTGCAAATGGAAAGGTACTGATGAAAAAACTGGAAGTTGTGAAGTAGATGAAAGTAAAGTTACAGAGCAGACAAACACAGCAGGAGGAACAGGAGAGGGAACAACAGCAGAA
>NW_027124470.1:12881-15873 GCF_001457755.1 Trypanosoma equiperdum | reverse complement strand
AAGAAATTGGCTCTGATGGCTGCTGCTTTTGTTAGTTTAGTAACATTTTAAGAATTAGTAGAATTTTTTCTTATTTTTATGAAATTTATGAAAATATACTATTTTCAGAGAATTGTCCATAATTCATATATTTGGTATATTTTAACACTTTCTAGTTAAAATATGCAAATTAGTAAAATTTTGAATATTTGAAAAATATAGTAACATATGCACGAATGTGAGCTATGAGTGCACAGTATTATGGTGATAGGGCATGAAAAATTAGTGCTATTCAAATTAACTTTTTTGTCTATATTGTAAATTTTAAGAGTGATTTACGGTAATAGCCGTAAAAATGACGATAATAGTGATAATGACAGGAAGGTGTTGTGATTTTGCGTATACTACTATTATAATAAGAAAATTTATGATAAATTCAAATCCAAAATACTTAAACAATGGCATGATAAAATGAGGCCAAGTAGTGAGAAAGATGATCGGCAGCCACTAAGAATATTATTATAAACAAGATGCAAAGAAGTATGCGGACTATACTCACCTTTAGAAATCGACATGCACAAGTGAGTGTCACCCCCATTAATATGGCAACCCTGAACAGGAAGAAATGCACACCGCCGAGCACAGCAGGTGTAGTTTCTACGTTTCATACAGTAGTAGGAAAAGGAGCTGCTGCTGAAGAAAGTGCAAGGAAAGAGAGCCTATAAAATAATAAGAAAACGCGAACATGAACCTTTACGAGGACTCTATATGAAGCGCAGGGAATTAGAAGTGACACTTTGCCAATTCTGTCTTGGTATGCTGGCTAGTCTCTAGAGCATTTCAAGGAAAGAGTAATTCATTTAAGAGATGTGGCTTCTATGCATCTAATAGTAAGTATTTATAAAAGAAAGACAGCGGAGAAGAACTTTATTTGGCGAAAATTGCCAAAATTTAAGTGGAAAAACCAAAAAAATAGAACAGGACGGGCAGAAAAAACTAGCCGCAGCAGCGTATTGTAGATAGACAACGCCATTAATTTGTTGTTCCACCAGCAAAAAAGCATAGACGAATTTGTAGATAAAGTAGAACCCAACAACATGAATATAGGTTGTAAGTATAGGTATAGAGAGTTTTTAGCGATTTTGTGATATAAGAGATTAGAATTCTTGACTGCATATGGGAATGTGATAGATAATGACAAAGACGGCTTGGAATTTTATAAATGGAGGAAACTTGGAGATTGGATTACAAAGCAGGTTTTCACCTGTCACAAATGGATTCTATGCTAAAAGGATGCATAATATAAAAAAGAGTTTAGCACTAACTGGAGAATCATCCCCTAGACTATAAACAACAAGGAATGACTTAAAAGCACGAATATTATGTAAAGCCCAACTAACTGCGACATTACCTTCTGCAATAGCTCACGAGCTACAAGCGATAAAGCGCACAGCAGTGCACATAAATGCAAAACAACTGTACTATAATCAGTAATGAATTAAGAAAACAACTAAATTGGCTTGAAACTAGTGCGAAAAGCGATGGTGGATTGAAAAAATATTTGCATGGTGCTGTGAAAACCGGATGCTTGAGAATCTAAGAGTATTTAGTATAAAGAGAATAGGGTGTCCCGGTCAAACAGAGGTGGATGTTGTTTTTGGGCTATTTATGGAATTCATTCACAAGAAAACTAAAAACTATAGGCTTGCTGAACCTCTACCGTAAAAATCTTGTGAAATTTTCTAAGAGACGACATACTCCCAAAAAAAGGAATCTCGTCTACAATATATTTTTAACAGGCAGAAATTTATAGGAACGACAGCCCATTGATGCTTAAAAATGAAATTTGTGCCGAAGACAGCCCTCAAAAAGGGAGATTACTTTGACAAAAACAAAAATACCAGCAGATGTAAACTAAAGAAACTACAATTTTCCACCTTAGATATAACGGCACGTAGTGAGCAAAGATGTTGAGAAATAAGGGATATGTCCTCGTGGCCATGATATCTTTTTACCTAACGGAGCTGTCTGGCCAAGCAACACCGGATGCAGCGGCAACTGCAATCGCTGACGCTTGTGACAAAGAGCTTTACATCACTAAACTTAAGGAGCATTTCAGCACAATTAGCGCGCCCTACGAATCGGCCATCACGCATCTCACAAAAGACATGAGACGATTCGCATTAGCAGCGGCAGCAGCACCGGACAGCAAAACTCGCTGTGTGCTACACGGTCTGAAAGCCGCTGTCGCAGCGGCACTGCAGACAAACGAGCAGCTCCGCAGACAGACACAGGCAAAAGCCAAAGCTGCAGCGGAGCTACTTAGCAAGCACTTAACCAGAGTTGCCAGAGCAAAGCAACTGCACAACACTCAAACAAAAGTAAAAACGGGATCTCTACACACGCGAAAACCGTCAGGCGCAGAAGCCGTGAAAATTCTCCTCGAAACCGACTCAAAGCTGGCCGGCGGCTGCGCAACACTCGAACCAGCAACAACGACAAAAATCAAGAACAGCGACATCCAAATACGCAAGCTAGTAACCATGAAAATAGTCGATGAAACAAAGCTCGATAAACTGGCTGGGGAGACGGCGTTCACGGTAACAGCCGACCGCAGCTGTAATGGAGCAAGCAACACTCAGGCGGATGCGAACACGGTTTTTCACAGCTGTGCATTCGGCAGCAGCGGCAAAAACAACGCGGGCAACCTACAGCTACAGCCAGAAGGATCTAAACATATTCAAGAGTGCAAACGACCGGGAGTGCCACAGCGATGTAGCGCAAGCACACCCGTCAGGCGACGCCGACGCATATATGGGCAGAGTGCTCTGCGAGGCTCTGAAGTCAGGGCAGCCGGCACACGTGCCCACCTACAGCGGCCCAGGTCTCAAAGCAAACGCTGCACTGCTTCAAGCAGTCGCAGCATGTGACACGACATTTAAAAGCATAGAAAACCCAACAGACACTAGCCAGAATGCCGCAATAACAAAATACGTGGAAACTACTTACGGCG
>NW_027124470.1:12280-12871 GCF_001457755.1 Trypanosoma equiperdum | reverse complement strand
GATCAAGCAGCCTTCAAAAACCTATTCGAAAATATAATCGATAAGAAAAGCGTCCCGATCAAAACAGGAACAACAATGGGGACAAAAACAATCGGCCAAGTGACAACAGACACTGAAGCACAACAAATCATAAGCCATTTGGAGCAGCAGAGGTCAGCCAGAGAAGAAGCAGCCAAACCATCACCGACCCCAACAGCAGTAGATTCCAAAAAAGTAGAAGATTGCAACGCAGAAAAAGACGAAACTAAATGCAACAAAAAGGATGGGTGTGAATTCAAAGATGGGGAGTGCAAAGTTAAAGTGATAGTAGAAAGAACAACAACTGTAAACTGTGGCCAAGATACTGACAAAAGTAAATTAGAGGAAGAAAAATTGTAAATCGAGCTCTGTTTGTTAAATCTATAAAATTTTCTATATCTTATAACCTGATATATTTTGACACATTTAATAAAAAATGTGCTAATTACTGAAAATTATGGAACATATGAAAAATATGTGATAGTGGCATATGTGCGAAAAATAATGGAGTGGTAAGAAATGAAAAATGGGTGATATTTTAATTTTGTTTATCTAATGGATATGATTAGGGTT
>NW_027124470.1:7869-12266 GCF_001457755.1 Trypanosoma equiperdum | reverse complement strand
GATAATAATAGAAGAGTGTTGTGAGTGTATATTTTAGTATTTTTATAAGAGTTATAGCAATAAATAATTAAACGGTAAATATAAAAGAAGTTGAAACAATGGCAAGGGTGCACAGAGAGCAAGTGAGTGGAACATTAAAAGTAATAGAGATGGAAGATGCGATGTTTCAGACACAAAGACTACAGGTATAATTATACACCAGGAAAAGGAGGTGGAAATCGTGAAGGTAAGGAGTGTATCGTACACAGGCTACAGAGTTGCCATTTCCTAGTAGCAATAGACAATAAATAAAGCAGCATATGCATCTTATTGAAGCTTTTCAGAGGGAAGCGGGATAAGTATAGGAAAACACGTACATGCACCAATGCAGCAGCTCTATGAAGTAGGAATAATTAGCGGCGATATTCCTCTAATTCATCATTGTTATACTGGATAGAAACTAAAAGCTTTCAAGGAGTGCATAATCCATATGAAAGTTGTCGCTGAACTGCGACCAGTGTGAAGCATTAGCAAACCATTAGTAGTGAGTAAAAACCCCCTCTGGCTCCAAATTACCTTCTTTTAAGCGTCGGAGAATTTAAAACAAACGGCTTTCGAGCAACAAACAATTAAGATCGTGTATACAACCTACGAGGAGATGTTACATTTTTACCGAACCAGCGTGTAAGTGCGGCAAGTTAACAGAAGGTAGAACAGATTAGAAACCATACAATTTGATATTCCATACACAGAATATTGTGTGGAATTTGAAGGATTTGTAAAATTGGATTGGAAGAGGAGGCAAATGGATTAAAAAGACTATAGACACCTAGTTGTGGGAATAAGAAAGAAATGCATTCAGCAATAATTATAAATAGAGGCCAAAAATCAGCAACGACACCCTGTGACTTTTTCATCGAAACTGGTTTACTTGGTCAAGCTCGCAATCATACATTTTGTTACCAAATCACACAGCCGTAAATACAAAGGCAAAGCGGAGACAGATGCGGAAGGCGCACGGCCCGAAATCAAATATTTTCCCAATAGCAGCGGCATTCGTGGTTTTCGTACCGTACGTAGTTCATGGAACACAGAAAGGAGCCTTAGATGAACAAAAATGGCTAGGTGCGTGCAAACTAGCGGGGGAATTTAAGAAAGTCCAGAACCGTCTCGTGTTCAGGCTCTCAGCGCCGTCGGCGACGGCGCAAGGCTACATGTGTCAATTACTATGGACAAAAATTATCGTTGAAAAACAACAAAAAGGAAGCCACAGCAAGAAAGACATCGCGCTTATAAACTACTATGCCGAGCAAGCACAAAAAGCCTTAGCCCAGGCTCAAGGAGCACCGACCACAAAATTAGCTTCCGCGTTGCGAAATAGCGCAGCAGCGGAAGCAGCAATACAGGAATTCATAAATATGCTGGGCCAGATAAGCGATGGCGATACGCACTCTTGTCTAGAAAAAACCGACAGCAGCAACGACTTAAGGGAACACAGCACGGAGTTTTCAGCCGACGCACCAGGATGTAAAATCTCAACAAAAGACTTAAGTGGAAGCGACGAACAAACCGATCACCTCACACGGACGGGCGCAAACACAGGCCTCCAAACACCCAAAGGATCGGCAACAACCAGCGCCACCCTGCGCTGTGAATTTTCTCAAGGAAAAACATCCACAAACAAGCTTCTAGATAGCGGCAGCGGTGTCACCATCACAGGGACACCAAAATTCGCAGCAGGCCTCTTTGTAATGACGGGAAACGACATTGAGCACACCTCAACAGCAGATCTAACGACAGCGGCGACAACTGCACCACTGCTGCACGCAGCGCACGCGGCCTATCTATTGTCACAACAGACGGCACCAGCATTCAAATTCAAAAACACTGAGAAACTAGCTGTGGATACGGATTTCCAACACGAATTTATCAAAACCGTGCTAAACCAAAAAGACAGCGCCCCACCGGTCGAAGACATAGCTGGCAAGATAAAAAAAGCATACGACCAAAAAGAAGACATGAAAAGACAATACAACGATATCTTCGCAACCACAGAAGTCAAAAACTCAGCAGGTGACGAACCAGAGACTAAAAATCTAAACAGCATTACGAAAATTGACGACCTAACACGACTTCTGTATTTTAACCAGCAGGAAAACATCAAGGACCTAAGAAACAAAATTAAAAAACTAGGAAGCAGCGGTGGTGGAAACCCAAACGGAGCTGGAGAAAAAATATGTACCGACATAACAGATGTTACTGAGTGCAACAACAAGCCTTATTGCAGTTATAACGCATCAACTCCAGAAACCGACAAAAAGTGCAAATTTAATGAGACAAAAGCCACTGAAAACGGTGTCCCTGTAACACAAACTCAAACTTTAGGAGAAGAAACTGCTTCAGATAGGTGCACCAAGCATACTGAAAAAGAGGATTGCGAGGCAGAAAACAAGAATGTCAAATCAGGTGAGAAATCTGTTTGTGGATTGATTGAAGGCAAATGTCAGGATTCCAGTTATCCAACTTCAATAAGAAGTTGGATCTGACGGTAGTTGCTTTTGTGAGTTTGGTAGCGTTTCAGCATTCTAATGATCCTTTCTTAAATTAAAAAAATTTATAAAATATTACAGTTAAGAGAGAATTTCCTATAATTAATAAATTTGCTAAGATTTGATATTTTTAAAGACTGTTTGAAAAGAATTAAAAAGTTAATGCAGTTTAAGGATTTAAAAATGTGTAAATTTGGTATAAAAGTGACATTTCATTGTTAAGCAGCAAGCTGATAGGCTACAAAAATGAATAACATTCCTATATGTTTTGTTTTTTATTTTGGACATTAAGTATGCTTATAATAAAAGCAAGAGTTATGAACATTATGATAATAGTGTTATTGATAGGAGTGTATTACGAGTGTGTATATCAAGTAAAATATAATAAGAGTGGTGCTGAAGACGAATTTAATGCCACAAATAATAGCAGTTAAAAAGATGGAAAGGATATAATGGGAGTAAGTAAGAAAAGTAGTGAGACAGTAAGTGAGTAGGAGAAATAGCGAACAAGAGGAATATTATGAAAGAGAATGGAGCATAAATTTAGAAAGATGGAGATGGAAGATACGTAGCCTCCAATAAATACAAAACAATGTTCGTCATTATACACAAGAATGTGGTGGGGGAACAATGTGAATAAGACAGAATCCAGCTCAAAGGTCAAATAGGGTCACACCATGGGCCACCGCGCACAAAACACAGAAATTGGTGATGTTACAGTATTGGTAGGAGAAGATTGTGGCCAACATGTCACTGAAGATCTCCAATTTAGCAGCGCAGATTGTGATACAAACAATACTAACAGTAGTTCATAAAGACACGATGATGGGATTTTCATGACAAAACAGGGTGGTTGGATAACTGTAACTGGAAACTGGTATTATTCCTAAAATCTTTAAAATAATCAGCACAACTACCTACTTACATTCCCACAACTATGCATAGAGGTAAATTTGAAGAATGCTAGACAGAAGTGTAATTCCTCCAGCATTCACTGCAACAGATGATACTAAAGTCAACTTCTGAAAAACAGAGACGCGTGATTGAAGAAATGCTGCAGACACTGAGAATACGTCCCTTAACAACATCATCATAAAACTTCAACCCATTGCTTATGTAAACACGTTAGTGACTCAATAGACTTTTCGTTTGATTGCTATGATTTTCTTATAACCATATCAAATTATGAAGGTATATTAGGGCATGAAGTTTATTACATTCGGTGTTTTATTGGTGCTTCTGCTTTTAGTGAGTTTAAGAAAAAATCACTTCACAACTATGAATAACTAGAAAACAAAACAAATATAACAAATAATTATTCTGAGAAACCCAGAGTGTTTGTGGTTTTTGTTCAAACTCATGCAACGCAAGGATGGTATAAGCTGATATTGAGTGCCAAATTAAACAGTGTTGAAACTATTACAATTGCAATGGAAGGTTTGTATAGCCATATTAAAAGGCCTAGATGGGTTATGGAATTTTTTAGAGAGACATAATGCAGGTGGCGAGGATATTGTAATACATTTGGATGGATCTGATGCTATTGTTACTGATCGTGATAGGTTTAAAAATGCAGTATATTATTTTATACAAAATTCTGCAGAAAGTGAAGATAAGTTTAATGAAAAGAGTATATTTAAAGATAAACAAATTTCTCCTATTCTATTCATGACAAAATCAAAGTGTTATGAGCCTCAGTTAGATTTGATGATGAATTCAGATCACGAAGAGCATGTGGAGAAATGCTATTGGTTTCTTTGGCTAACTAAAAGAGCTCAAGAAAATCAAAACTCACCTTATCTGCTAAAAAATCCTAAAAGTGACAAACCTTTCCTTGGAGAAGTTAATATAATAGCCAGAGTCTGGGCG
>NW_027124470.1:5348-7815 GCF_001457755.1 Trypanosoma equiperdum | reverse complement strand
TTTTACGCAGGGGTTTGATTTCCTTGGACTATGATAAGAGATTTTTTTCGGTTCCAACTGCGTCAGTACCTGGCGATGCACCTTTCATCCGACTTCTCTGGAATCGCATTGGTGTGGCGGGAGCTTGCAAAACAGCTGTTCCAACAACTCGCTTGGCACAGAAATTTCAATAAATTTAATTTTACTATTTCTAACTTAGGAGCGACAGAAGTCTATGCAATAAATGGCAAGTATGTGAAACTTGTATATGAAGAAATTTGTGCCGATGCTTTCAAAGCCAGGGATTTGTTTAAACAAAGAAATTGTAAGAAGAATCAGCGAATAGAGGTACATAACGGCAGCTAAAATTGTGGTTTATAGTTTTCAATGCAACCGTCGGAGAATTCTCGAATCTCTTGCAATATCACAACATGCGCAACCAGAAAATTTCTTAAACAAGTGGTATCGAAACAAATTAATTTCACAACATGTTTACGCTTTTAATGCATATAGTGTCTCTTTTGGGACCTCACCAAGCAGCGCAATACACAAGGGGCGAGTTTGAAAGGGAGAAAGATAACTGACGTAAAAAACTCAATTAATTGTTACGCCGCACCCGCGGAACACAATTAGCAAATTACCCTTGAACTTGACAGCACTTCAGCAATGACTTTCATCACATTGGCCTTTTACCTGACTAAACCCTCAACTCTAAGCCAATGCACAAGCAAGAGTACAACATAAAGAGCGACAGATAAAATCTGTACAAAATAATCTAGCTACGAGAGGTCTTAAATGAACGTAGTTAGCGGAAGGCTTTCGACTTTTCCCGGCTCAATTGCAACACCAATCCTGTTTTTTCGCGGAACAGACGCAGACGAAGCGGCCGAGCTACAAAAGCGAGCCACACCATGCGACTCAGCACATTACCTAATCAAACTTGCGGCGACAGCTGACTCGAAACTGCAGACTTTGTTGGGAAAAACGGCGGAAGCACAGGATGAACAACGGGCGCTTGAGCTTTACGCAGCGACAATAGATGCGGCAGCATCCAAACCTGCCGTTCCCGGGATAATAGATTACGCATCGCGACGGGTGGCAACGTTAGCGAAGGCAGCTGTAACATGAAGGCAAGCAGTAGCAGAGCTAACACGGACACTACACATCGAAGTGAGTCGAAACTGGCTACTAGCGGAAGTCACAAAAATACAATCAGCAGCGGGCGGAGCAGTCTCGCCCTCAGACACAAACAGCGGCACAACGGCGAAAGCGCATCTGAAACTAAGTAAACTCTAGGATACAACATGCACCAGTGGATACTCACAAAGCGCATCGCAGGGCGACAAAAACCCAATACTGGCCAATCTTGAGCATATACGGCGGCACAAGCTGCAAGGCAAAACGTTGGAAGACACAGACAACGGTGTATGCCAAGTGTAATGCGCAGGGGCGAATCGAAACACCGCCAACACAAACATCCAAGTGTCTTCAGCAGTGATGGATTTGTTTAAAACTGTGGAGGAACAACAAATCAAAGTAAAAGCAAACGAATAAAAGGCCGACAGGGCGGAGCAGCCGCAGGGAATCACCAAAGAACTGGGAAAACATGCAAATAATCTATAACACCGCCTCTACGATCTTCTCAAAAACAAACCATGCGACACAGGTATGGCCTCCGTCCGTAACATGGAAGTTGTACAAAACGATGAAGGTTTTAGGAAAGCAGTTCTGATAGAGTTACAAGGCCCAGAATCCAAATACAAATCAAGAAATGATCCACAATCCAAAACCATAACAAGCGGCATAAAAACCATGTTCGGCGATAGTGAGAGAGAATTCAATACCAAGATGTGGGAGAAGGTGAAGGCAAACTCAGTAAAAAAAAAAAAGTAGTCGGAACAGACATTGACAGAAAAATCGAACAACTTTCTACCGACACCAACAGAGGATTAGTTCTAGCGTACTATGCCTCTCAAAGGAAAAACAAGCCAACATGTGACACAGAGGCCTCCACACAAAAATCACAACAATGCGGAAGCCACAAAACACCAGAACACTGTCAAAAAGAATGTTGCTATTTTGATGAAAACAAAACGCCAAAATGCTTTCCAAAAGAGACCAAAGAAGACAAGAAAAATGGGGATAATGAGAAAACGGCAACTACAAACACCACAGGAAGCAATTCTATTGTCATTAACAAGGCTCCTCTTTTGCTTGCGGTTTTGCTTCTAGCATAAGGCTTTTAAGGATTATTCGTAAATGAGTTTTTCTCAAATTTAAAAAATTTATATAATTTTCTATTTTGAAAGAATTTAATATATTTTAATACTTTGTAAAAACTTTGAAAATTGCAAATTTTGAAACTTTTCTATGATAGCTCCAATGGATGTAAAGTTTTAAGGTGAAAGGATGTGAAATATGAGTGGTATTATAAAACTTTCTAATTTTTGTATTTTCTGTATATAATTTATTCATATCAGATACGGTT
>NW_027124470.1:3143-5338 GCF_001457755.1 Trypanosoma equiperdum | reverse complement strand
AATGATAGGAGAGTGTTGTGGGTGTGTATATACTAATATTATAAGAAGGGTCGTGGTAAAGGAAAAAGACAAAATATAAAAAGGAAAACAGTGAGTTGGTGAAAGTGCGTAAAGAAGTGAGAAAAGACGAGAGATATTTTTAAATAAATTGCAAAAAAGCAAGGGAAGAGAAATGGAGATGGAGTATACGCAGTTTCAGACAACAATATGATGTTTTTTATCAATATTCAGTGGGAGATGATGGAGCAGACAATAGTAGAGAGAGAGAGAGAGAAATAGTCCAGCGTACGAAGAAACTGACGCCCTGTATTAGCCGCAGTAGAAGTGACTGAAGACGTGGCTACAGAGTACAGAAAAAATGTTATATCACGTTGAACCCATAATAGGCCGTACTTCACACAAAAATGAATAGATGCTACTGCAAAAATGATATTGTCAAATCTGTTTTTTTTCAAAACAGTGGGATTTCTAAATGTTATCCGCTAAGACAAAGACGAGTCGGTTCACACAGTGTACTTTTTTTGAGTTAGAGAACGACCTTTAAGGTAAGAAAGGAATTGTAGAAGATAAGGCGGCAAGGTCAGCTATAAGAGTGGAAGAGAAGCCAAAGCGAGTAGGCAACGAGCATAAAAAAGCGATGAAAATGACGACAAAAGCTGCAAGCGTAAGCGGTAGTGGTTACAGAATAGCGAATAATGCCAACAGTGGCAAGAACCGATACCAAGCAAAAAAGGAAAACGGTTCACATCATACGAGGGCACGTTGGAGCTACACTTTCGGGAACACTTGAACAGAAAGCTAACAATATTGCTGAGAACGAAACTTGGCATCTCCCTCAACAGAACTAAAGCAGTAGAGAAAGATGAAAAATAAGAAAAGCATCCAAAAGCTCATTACCTATGACAACAGCCGAGAAGTCAACTGACACCGACTGCTCCGTCCATTGTTTTTTACAAGACACGAAAAGGGATCCACAAATGCTTAGTACTACTTTCACGACAACAATACCAATAACAGACGAAAAAGCTTACAGGCGATTAACAGGAATTATCTACCTGCTGTGTTTTGTTTCCGTCTCCGTTCGCAATGTCCGTGCCCAGCAGCCAAAAAACAAAAATTGCACCAATGCCGACACCGCAGCTGTTTTTGCAGGCGAGCTAGCAAAAGCCACAATAGAAGCCATGCACCCAGCAATTGACTATCTAACGTGGCGCGCCCAGTACGAACTTATAATAGCGACTCACCCATCAAGCGAAGTAGCAAAAAAGGCGGTTCCTTTGCTGACGTTACAAGCAAAGTGCCAACAACGCGACACAACAGCAGCAAAAGCAGCAGTCAAGGCAACGGCAGCCATGCTGGCAGCCCTGGGGCAGGACACAGGACACATAATCGCCATAACACGTCTATTTAAGGCAAAAATTAAGGCGGCAGGCCCGGTAGACGGCGGCAACACAAACGCCAAATTCCTCAAGATAACGTACGACAACACGGAAAGCGGTCTTGACGACTCAAAATGCACGTTACTAGATTATCTAACCACAGAGACGGAAGCAACAGATGGCGCGGCAATCCTCAAAAAGAAAATCCAGGTCCAGCAACTCAAGCTAGACGCAACGGACGCGGCGTCGGGCGCCGAAACGCCAATGGCGTGCGGCGGCGCAACTGGATGTGGTTCCAGAAGCGACGCAACAGGAAGCCAAGTAGGCATAAGGACTGGTAAATTTTACAAGGCGCATGCCGTAACATCACCAGAGCAGATAAGCCAAACGGGCACAGGTTCAGAAACAACACTCTACGCTGGCAGCTACCACGTTCCCCAAAGACTAGCGGCGCTAGTTGAACGGTTACAGAGCACGCCAGCGGCAGCCAGAAGCGCACAGAAACCGTGTCTGCCAACAGACTTCAAAGGCGACCCCGACTTTATAGCCGCTGCGTACTACAGCCTGATATCCGGCACAGCCGACACCAAATTACCCGACGACGCTGCCAAACAAGTAGAAGACAAGATAAAGACAATCTACGGTGAAAGCGATACCGACTTCGAAACAAAGTTCTGGAAAGAGGCAAAGGAACTCAATATCCCAAAACTGGAGGGAAAGGCTGGTGACACCGTAAAACTTGAAAGCATTACAGATATTAAAAGCCTCAACAAGCTTATAGCTTATGCTAAAGCATCAGCACTCCGAAAAGAGCAA
>NW_027124470.1:2339-3133 GCF_001457755.1 Trypanosoma equiperdum | reverse complement strand
ACGCACCTGGAGGAAAGGCGAAAGCAGATGCAACAGAAAAAACAGAAGAAAAGAAAGAGAATGGGGAAAATAAAGAAGTCTGCAAACTCAAAGGGGAATAAAACATTACGGCTGTGATGAAAGCACTTCTTTTCCTTCCATTGTTCCTTATGAAATAAAATGATTAGGTTTTTGTTCAATTTTATGAAATTTATAAAAATTTGCTACTTTGAGAGAGTTTCCTAAATTTTTCCAAGATATGATATATTTAACACTTGTTTATGAAAATGTACAAAATAGTGAAAATTTAGGAATTAAAAAAATGAAAATTTTGTAAATTATAAGCAAAAGTGGCCTAGGGTGTAAAGCGGTAGAGTTATAGAGTATGAAAAATAAGTAATATATTTATTTAGTTTAACTAATGAATATTAGTAAGTTTATAATAATAGTAATATTTTGACAGGAAACTGTTGTGTGTTTGTATGTACTAACATTGTAAGAACAGTTATGCAGAGCACGGAATGGCAGTTGAACACGGGATTTAATTTACTAATTATCAAACGGAAGAAATGTAAATACAGTAAGGGTTTTTAAAAAGACAAGCAATAATGTGTATACCATAAAAAAGATTTCATCTTGTCTCTGATCCTGAAAAAATTAACACATAGTCAACACTATATAAAACAGATTACGTACTATAAGCTTTTAATTTTAAGATATAGAAGCATATTATGTAATATCATGGAATGCAAGGATGCCATGTCGAAAGCGGAACATAGATACTATATTAAAAAAAAAGCAATGCCGAGAGGCAG
>NW_027124470.1:1579-2329 GCF_001457755.1 Trypanosoma equiperdum | reverse complement strand
AAAGTACTTTTTAAACGAATAAGAAAAGAAGTACACAAGCAGTGAATAAAAAAGATTCAGACGTAAAACCGTTTAGTTATTTCCCCTATAGATGCAATAAGCTGTAATGAACATGTAACGGCGACCGGATTCACTCAGAAGCAGAGGCTTCCTCATAGGACCAGTTAAGAATCGTGGGAAAGTAGTACAGACGCAAAAGTCGGACGGTAAACATTTCCAACAACGTTGTACAGCACGAAAAATTTTAGAAAAAACACAGAAAACAAGAAAAAGTTTAGCAATCGGTATTAAACAGGTAACTAACTCAGGAAAAGAAGTTCAACTAAATATAGAAGTGGCTTCGACTTGTGCACCTTGTGCCGCTTACTACCACACAGAAAAGAGGAGAAAAAGCAGCTTTACTAGTGTAGAAAAATAACTAGAAAGGACAAAAAGAAGCTTTTTTCTAGTTAGGCTAGTTTTTCTTAACTCAACAGAATAAAGGCGAGCCGTGGTGACGTCCAGTGGCAGAAGTAACGATAAGAGACTTGACACCTGTAAAGCCCAGCATACTATAAGCACTAAATTTAAAGGCTCTGACTAAGTATCAGCGCAATTTCTGTAGCAGAAAACAAAGCCCACCTAGAGAACAAAGGATCAGGTGAGGGTTTACGTAGATAGGCTGCAGCGCCAGCGAAACAAACGGATCAAGACAACTAAAAGCGGGCAAACACCATGTTTTTTCTTTTGAATCTCACAGCGGCGATGGCA
>NW_027124470.1:831-1569 GCF_001457755.1 Trypanosoma equiperdum | reverse complement strand
ACTCAAAGTTCTGGCGGCGAGACAAACGGACCATCTCACCAAGCGACAGCTCCTTCCAATTCATCTTGCTGGAAAGGCCGAATTTTACAAAAGTCAAGCTCAAACAAACGCAGCTAATGCCGTAGCGATGGTATCGGCAGCCAAATACAGCGCATACATCCTGGGAAACATCAACGAATACCTCAGAATAGCCGGCCACGGAGCCAGCACCCGGCACAGCGGGTTGCTTCGCCACTAGCACCGTGGGCCCTGGCGCAGGCCACACGACGTACGCAAATCGAAAGGACGACAATCCAAACTGCAAGGCCGCCGACCTAGAAGAGAACCCAACGTTGATAACAGAAAACAAATTCGCAGCGGGTGGTCTTCAACCAAAAGCAGGAAAACCAACAGAGACGACCGCGTCAGCAGCTAACTGCAAATTGCATGCCGGTGGCGGGAGCAACGGCCACATCGCAGACGCCGGCGTGGACAATCAAAATATGTTACTAGCAGGAGGGCTCTTTAAAATAGGCAGCGCGGACATAGCGTACCAGACGCTAACGGAGCTGAGAACCAAAGAGAACACGGAGGGGCTAAAAACACTTGCAAAGGCGTTTAACGCCGTAACACCGGCAGAAAATTCTGAGATCCAAACACAGCCAGTTACACCGCCCGCAGCCGCACAGATGCCTGGATTCATCGCTGCCTTAACCCGGCTAGTAAATGCACCCAACAAGCTGGCCGGCGATCAACTTC
>NW_027124470.1:0-821 GCF_001457755.1 Trypanosoma equiperdum | reverse complement strand
GACCAACTTGAAGCCATCTACGGTAAACCAGAGCAGGATTTAAAAGAAAAGCTCTGGCAAAAAATGTCCTCTATAAAAGCGCCAACTGACCACGGCAGCACCAACAGGGGCAAGTCTCTTCAAGAAATCACCGATATCAGCCTACTAAAAGAGATGCTTTTTAACGCCACAATTGATGCCGCCACGCAGGTTGCAGAAACAACAAGCTGCAAAAAACAGTCAAAAGAATTAGATGATGACAAAAACGTCGATGATGTATATCAAAAATGTGCGAAAAGTTTCATTATAAACACAAAGACTGCCATGATGATACCTGCTATCATGATAAAAAGACAAAGAAATTCAATCAGAAAGTAGTAGTTGGAACGGAAGCAAAAGAGGTAACCGGAGAAAAAAACAACAGAAAAATGCAAAGGAAAACTAGAACCCGAATGCAACAAGGTTCCTTGCTGCAAATGGGAGAGCGAAACTTGCAAAGATTCCAGTTTTATTGTCAATGAAAAAATTGCTGTGATGACTGCTATTCTTGTTGATTTGTAAAAATTTAGGTATTTTTATTTATAAATATGTTGTTTTTTAAGAAAAATATTTTTGTAATAATTTGCTAATATTTTTTAAACGTTGATATATTTCAACACTTTATAATTGAAGTGTGCTACTTTTAGCAACATGTGTATGCACGTGGCATATGAGTAAAAAGTAGGATAATAGTGTGTGAAAAACGTGTGCCATTGCAATTTCCTTGATTCGTTTTATTTTACCTATTTTTTAATTTTATGTATATCAGTCAGGGTTATAATAATAATAATAATAATAATAAT
>NW_027124525.1:2851-3325 GCF_001457755.1 Trypanosoma equiperdum | reverse complement strand
TTTTAGTGTTTGTTACTCCCGTAACCTCCATTCATTCATTCATTCATGCAACATTTTCTCTTGTATTTTCTTTTTTTTTCTTTTCCACTTCATTTCATCATCACGGCTCATCCCCATTTCAAACACCGTCATTTCAACCTTTCGTTTCCCTTTCAAACACATAAACACACGTAAGAAAAAAAGAAAGAAAAGAAAAACAAAGCTCCAGAAGGGGGGAGGAAAAAAAAAAGATGTATAAATTTAAATATAACCAAATATTCGTATAATTTTGTGTGTTTTTGTTTCTTTTTTTTTTCTTTTAATTTTTCTCTTTTAGTGTTTGTTACTCCCGTAACCTCCATTCATTCATTCATTCATGCAACATTCTCTCTTGTATTTTCTTTTATTTTCTCTCTTACATCATTTCTCTTGTCCGTATGTGACTTTGCGCGTGTGAGGTTTCTTTTTTTTTTTTTCCTCTCTCTCTCCACCTTC
>NW_027124525.1:2236-2841 GCF_001457755.1 Trypanosoma equiperdum | reverse complement strand
AAAAAAAAAAAAGAAAAAAATGTGTGCTTGTATATATACGTTTAAACATACGTATATATATATATATATATAATATATAATATAATATTAATATAATATAATATATATGTGTACGTATATATATATAAATATATGTCTGTGTGTGTGTGTATGTGTTTATGTAAAAGGCGTAATTCACTGGGCAGCAGTTCCTTCCAACAGAGTTGAAATAATTGTAATGACTGCATGACACTCAGCCATTTATTTATTTATTTATCTAAAATATTGACGGTTTCGATGCATCCGCAACGACAGGCGGTTATGTGTGCTCTCTCATTTTCCTTTCAGTTCCTTCACACATTTGCGTCTTCATAAGTACATTTATACTCAATAGTCTCATTATTTCCAACAATGATATAATAATAACAAATTTATGTTGTTAAGAATGATATCCAAAACATTTCTTTTTATCATTGTTATTATTTGCATATTTCTTTTTTTTTTTCATTCTAACCTGTTCATATCTTACAACTGCTCCGTGTAATCCTCTCCATTAAATATCGTCATTTTGTTTTTCTTTTTTTTTTTCTCTACCCTTTTTTTTTCTTTTCTTTTTCTTGAACTCT
>NW_027124525.1:1554-2207 GCF_001457755.1 Trypanosoma equiperdum | reverse complement strand
AAAAAAAAAAAACACAAAAACACACACACACAAACACACACACACACAAAACAAAAAAAAATTTGGAGGAAGCGGGAACAGAGAAAGAAAGAAAGAAAAAAAAACAATAATAATAACAATAACAATAACAACAGCAGGAGCGCGCGCCTTTGCTTCATTCCTTTCTCTCTTTTTTTTTTTTCCGTTTCACTCATTCATTTTCTTTACTTTTCTTTTTCTTTTTCTTTTCAATAATCATAATCATAGCAGAAACGAAAAGGAAGTGAAATAACGTGAAGCAAAAAAAGAAAGTGAATACCATTGAGATACTGAAGTGTATAAGTAAAGTATATATAAATATAAACATAAATAATATATAAACCAAAATGCATGTATATTTATTTATAATTTCATGTGGCCGCGGAAGCTCACCGGCGCGCATACTCTAAAAAGAAAAAAAAGAAGAAAAACATAAGAAGTATAATATTAATAATAATAATAATAGTACGATATAATAAAATACCCTTTCAGTATCTGTCATCATTATTTGAAAAAAAAAACAAGAAAAGAAAAGAAAGGGGGGAAATTACGAAGTTTGTCGTTTTTTTTTTTCCCCCTTTTCGAAGGGGGGGGGTGTTGCTGGTTTACATTTCATTTTTTATTTTTTATTATTG
>NW_027124525.1:525-1489 GCF_001457755.1 Trypanosoma equiperdum | reverse complement strand
AAAAAAAAAAAGAACAATGATGGTACAATAATAACCGAACAAAACGAAATAAAACAAAAAAAAAAAGAAAAGAAACAAATGAAGCGGAGGAAATTTCTCACCTCCCATAAAAACTTCTTTCAGTTGATATAAATAAATATTTAAATATTGCATAACGTTCATACGAGTATATAAAAATAATAATAATAATAACAGACAACAAAGAGCGTGCACCCAAAAGAAGGAGGGATTTAAAAAAAAAGAGAAAAAAAGAGAGAAAAAAAAACGTTCGTATATAATTATTGGCGTTATAATATAAAACTATATAATTTCTTATTTGAAACAAAAAAAGAAAAACAATCAAGGATTTCATAGTTTACAAATATTTGTACGTGAACAATAATACATTCGCGGACATGAACACAGATATTCATTGAAGAATAGAAGCAGGAAAAAAAAAAAAGAAGAGCGTACATGTAACAAATAAAAATAAAAACAATTATTCATGAGCAAATGATACAAACAAACATGTACAGATACACACACGTATATATGCAAATGTACATGTCATTTTTTCTCTCTTCTGTGGGAGCTGCTTGAACGGAAATCTTGACAAAACAACAACAATAATAATAATAATAAAAGCAACAATAAGAAGGGGAAAAGGGAGGGGGAAAGAAAAAGAAAAGAAAAGAAAAGAAATTTGATAGCGATTTGTAAATAATCGAATCAAATAAAATTGAACAAATATTTCATGCAAACATGCATATATAAATATATAAATATATAAATATATGTGTGTGTATTTGTCCCTTTTTTCTTTTTCTTTTCTCTGTTCTCCCTCTCATTTGCCCTCATAATTCATAGCAGCATCCGTGTCACCGAGTTTATCTGTGAAGAATAGTTACCATATAATTAATATCACAATGATGATGGTAATAATAATAATAATAATGAGCGAATAATGAAAAACACAAAAAAACAC
>NW_027124525.1:0-497 GCF_001457755.1 Trypanosoma equiperdum | reverse complement strand
AGTAGTAGTAATAATAATAATAATAATAAAAGTGGCATATAAAGACGAGGAGGAGGGGGGCGGGGAGGAGACAATTTAACAAAAAGAAAAAAGAAAAAATCATTTAATTTTCATTTTTATTACACAATGCACTTGTCATCTCCCCTCATCTTTCTGTTACCGCCCCTATGATTATTATTATGATTATCATTATCATTATTATTATTATTGCTAGTGCTGTTATCATCATAATCATGACCTTTCGCGGATATCACCGCGTGTCATTTCTGCCATTCATCCGATAAATCCCGTCGATGCCTTTTTTTTTTGTTTTTTCCCTCTTTTTTTTTTATTTCATTCTTTTTCCTCCCTCACTTATAAATAAATAAACAAGTAAATAATAAATGATTTCTCATAGTTTTCTTTTTACGGTTTCAGCTTCAGGAGTCATGGCAACAGCATTACGGCGGATGAAAGCAGGGGAGAGGAAAATCAAAATATTTCTCTTTTTTTTTTTT
>NW_027123739.1:3986-4487 GCF_001457755.1 Trypanosoma equiperdum | reverse complement strand
GCACTCTTTTCAAATAGGAGATGACAAAATAAGCGGCAAGCTGACAGACCTTGCATCCGAGCCGAAGGCTGCCAAAATTCTTGCTTACTTGAAAGGAAAAACAACACAACAATCCCAGAATCAACCAGCAAGCACCACAATTACGCCCTCAGCGGAAGTCAACAAATGCAAAGCAATAACAGAAAATGACAAATGCAAAATAACGGAAGGATTCTAATTAAAAGGTGATGATTGCGTGGCGGCGAAGAAGGAGCTGCAGGAGAACAAAAGAAAGAGAGGAGAAATGCGCAACGAAAACAAAAAGTGATCGTGGAAAGGATCACGGCTGAAAACTGGAAAACAATAATTTCAAAGATTTCAACGTTCTTGTCAATGAAAATTGGCTTTGAGTTGTGCGTCGGTAAGTTTGTATTATTTTAAGCATTTTTGTTCAATTTTATGAAAATCATTAAGATATGTTAAAATTTGATATATTATAATACTTTTCGATGAATATAAGAA
>NW_027123739.1:3797-3976 GCF_001457755.1 Trypanosoma equiperdum | reverse complement strand
TATGGAAGTGGTTTCTCGATGCAAAGTACTATAATGATACGGTAAGAAAAAAATGCTACTCTAATTTGTACATTTTGTTAATTTTATAGATATTAGGAGTGATTTAGGGTTATAAAAGTAATAATAATGATTATTATTATAGTGATAGAAGTGTGTTATGAGTGTGTGCATAATATTAG
>NW_027123739.1:2745-3787 GCF_001457755.1 Trypanosoma equiperdum | reverse complement strand
ACTGTGGGATTAAGAGAGTGAATGGGAATACTGAGAGTATTATTAAAGAAGACACACAAAAACATAAATAATTGGACGGGAAAGAAGGTGAAAGATGTGCGGTTATAAACATAAACATGACTATGCGCATCGCCATACACAGAGAGACAACAGAGGGGAAAATGAAGGAGAAACAGAGTGCAGTACAAATTGGAGTCACCACTTTATCCATAAAAACAGAGACAGAAGGTAAAAAAGAAAGAAATAATACAGGAGAGTATTGTGCTACACATTTCAATATACAATGGAGAGACGCGGCGGTGGAGATGATGCAAGAAACTACAGTGCCTGTAGTTCTTAAATTTTCTCTCTTGGAGGTCTTATGAAATCAGATGGTTAGGATAGTTATCAGTATAAACTAGTAAAATTCTCAGTGTGTATCCACTAATAATGCTCCTACCTACAGTAATAACCATAACAATTCATAATTCAAAATGCGATGAATGCAAGTGAAAGCGAAAGAATCATAGTGTAAGGTGCTAGCCGTGGAAGAAGCTAACTTCTAAGACAGAAACCGCAGGTTTGACCTCAAATATAAGTTTTAGACACCACGCACATTCCTTTCAAAAGTCATATCAAAACTATATAAAGGCATCGTTTATATTTGTTAACACTGTTTCTTAAACTAAAAAACTTAGTGGATAAGTTCATATACTTTCAAAAAATGTTTTATACCTTCCTTTAATTTTTAAGGTATTTTATGGCATAAAGTTTGTTATCTTGTGAGCTTTACAGCCCCCGACAATATTACATTTAGTCTATGTAAGCTCAATACCTATTCAACAGTCAACAACAGGAAAAACACATATTGAGACTAATAAGCCAAGAGCATTTGTGGTTGCAGTTCAAAATCACACAACTCAAGAGTGGTGTAGGCTCATATTGAGTGCCAAACTAAGCTATGTTGAAATTATTACAATTGCGATAAGAGGTTTGTATACTCATATAAAAAGGCCTATATGGGTTATGTAATATTTAGAAAGACAGAATGCAAATGATGAGG
>NW_027123739.1:0-2696 GCF_001457755.1 Trypanosoma equiperdum | reverse complement strand
GGAGAAGATATAGTAAAAGAGAACCATATTTCTCATACTTTATTCATGATAACATCAGTGTGTTGTGCTCCTCAGTTGGATTTGCTTGATAATTCAGATCACAAAGAGCGTTGGAGAAATGTGTATGGTTTTTAAATATTGGATACAGAAAAGAATAGGATACAAATACCTCATTTTCTGAAGTCCTATTCTTGTGGCAAACACTGTCTTAGTGGTGTTGGCTTGATAGCGAGAGAGTTGGCTTTTAATAAATTTGAATTAGATTTTAAAGACTTATCGAAAGGAAGTGAGGAATAATGGTCGGACCAGAGTAATTACAAACCTTTACTAATTTGGAGTGCAGTTCAGGAAGAAGCTTTTGGACAGAGATTTGTTTTGAGGAGAAGAATGATTGTATTTAATTAGGAGGAACGTTCTATTCTATTCTAAAAAGTGGAGAAGTTGAAGAAGCGCCATTCATTCATTTTTCCTGGGCAGCCTATTGCGTGGAAGGAGAAAGCGATGTTAATTGTTATAAATCATACTTAGTATGTCCAACTTAAAGCGAATAGAAAGCGGGCCGTTAACCCTGCAGCTGTAGAGGCTTATTCAGTATCCATAGAAAAGTTAAAATTCGATTATGTACGTATTTGTACTGAGACCCTCTAACCAGACGGTTTATATAACTGTCCATACTTTAAGCACCTCAAAACAAAGCAATCATTTTCACTTCCTTTAAAAACAACAAAGAACGGTCACTAAAGATGACAGATCATGCAATTAAAGGCTCACCTAGGTCACCACCATTTCCCAAAACAACATATACAGAAACTATGAAAGCCGCGCAAATCGGTGCAGGGCACAAAACAGCGGTGAGTCTGACGCTACAGCTGTTAAAATCAGCAGCAGCAGTAATTCTTTTTGTGACGGCACAAACCCAACAAACGTACACGGCAGCAGTCAATGGGCAGGTACTGAGCACCCTGTGCGTGCTAAAACGACCGGCAGAAGAAGGGGTGGCAGATGACAAGTCGGTATTTTCGTGCGATGAAAAGCTCAAAGAATTACATGCCTTGAATGTCTCTTATCCAGCCCGAATGGCGGGCGAAGTTCCTGAAAGAAGGCGAGACACCGATACAGTGGTCAGACAAAGAGCAGACGGAGAAAAAAGTTCCAGATAACTGGGAGCGAAACTGGAATCTGTGGGCAAGCGCGGCTGCTCATCTCAAAGCAAACAGAGACGGCGACAAATACATTGACAAAAATTTCGCAGCCAAAGTACCGACAACCGTCAGGCCAATCGTACAGGCGAAACTGTCAGCACTTATAAGCGCAGCAATGACAACCTGCTCTGGGGAAGAGAGGGTGAAACCGCGAGACCCACAAAAGAAGCGACCGACAAAAAGCTCAACCAAGTCATTTACGCAGCAGAACAAGGGAGAGGTGTATTAGGCAGTGACGCAAACTCGGGCGGCGCAGGGCAGGTGGCTAACTGCGGAACGGATGACGCCCTCAACAACAAACACCCGCTAGCATACGCAATAATGTGCGTAAGCATGGCGGCAAACACCCAAAACACGCTAAAGCTAACCAACAAGAAGGACAACGCACAGGAGTGGGAAGCAGGCAACGACGCAGGGAAGACAGCCTACGAAAAAGTACAAAACATATGCGGCTGCAAAGGGACAATAAAAGCGACAGCGGCAGCACTAAGAGCCGCAGTGCAAGCCATCCACGGCACAATAACTATGGTCAGCGACGTCGGTTACTTAGGACAAACAGTTACCGGAAGCTGTACTGGCTCAACGGCCGCTGGGGTCCGTGTAAAATACGCCAGCACGATAACCAACCAAAAATAAGACTTCTACAAGCTAACATATGCATCACTGGTACAAGAGAACAGCAATATCAGCAAAAGAAAGCAGCAAGCGACTTAGTTTCGCAGCAAGTAGCCAAAGCTTACAAACTAGCAGAGGAAGCAGAGGCTCTGCATAAATCTCTAACTTCAGCAGCAGCAGCACCCAAAAGCAACCCTGAATCAGCAGCAAAAGCAGCCAAAGCAGCAGCAGAGTGCCGCTCCATAACAAAGAAGGCGACATGCCAAGCCAAAGCAGAAGGTGCGTGGGAAAGCACAGACAAGACTGAAGGCCCCCACTGCAAATTGAATGAAACATACGTAGCGCAAAAAGCAACCCAAACAGGGGGAAGTGGAACTGCAGCAACTGGGTGCGAAAAACACGGAACTGATAAGGAAAAATGTGAAAATGACAAAACAGGTGATAAGCAAAATTGCGCATTTAGAAAGGGAAAAGATGGTGAAGATGACAAAGAGACTGAAAAATGCCGAAATGGAAGTTTCCTAGTAAACAAACAATTTGCACTAGTGGTTACTGCATTTGTGGCCTTGCTGTTTTAGGATTTTGAAAAACATTTCTCCAATTTTCTATTTATAATAGAAATTGCTAAATTTTCTAACATTGGATATATTTCAACACCTTTTTGACGAGACTTTGAAAAATTACTTAAATATATAAAAGAATAAATTTTTAAAAAATATGTAATGTATGAAAGTGCTTTACTGTGTCCAACACCTGCACGGTACTATCATCATAGTGTATAAAAAATTAGAGTTACACTTATTTACTCTTTTGATTCATTCTTTTGCTTTAATACATATTAAAGACGATAATAATAATAATAGGAGAGTGATGTGAGTG
>NW_027124524.1:5893-26554 GCF_001457755.1 Trypanosoma equiperdum | reverse complement strand
GTATTGAGTTAATATTTTTGTTCCGTGTGTTGAGGAAGTTGAATAGAGTCCTGATGCAGTCCACTCATGCGGTAATAGGAGTGACATTCCAATGTTTGTACATTATTTGTGTCGTTTTAAATTTATTACGTCTTTTTTTTTTGTGTGTGTGTGTGCTTCTTGTCTTTCTGATGTTGTGGTGATGTCTTCTATCTGTTTTTTTTTTCAGTTTCTATTCATTGCTTAATATTGTTTTTTTACTTCTTTTTTATTGTTGGTGTAGATACGGATTGTAGAAGTCGTGTGGTTGGTCTGCCTGAATGCGTGCGCTGTTTGGCGGTTTTGTCTTTGTTGTTGGTAACGATGTGCCGCAAGAGGTGCTTTCTCTAGTCGTTGCTTGTGGGGGTCGAGTGTGCAGGGAACTCACAGCTGCCACTACGCATGGCTTAGTTGTTGGACCTGAGTGCGGGGATTCTATTGATGTTGAACAATTACGCGGCCTGCGGATTCCAATACTTCGAACTCATTGGATACGTGCGTGTGTAGCTGCTTTACGTATTTTGCCGATGAAAGGAGCAGCTGCTGCGTTCGACCCTTTTCTTTTTGATTCTTTATTGTTTACAACTACGATGATGCGATGTGACCTGAAGGATCGTGTTGCTGCTCTTATTATTTTTTTGGGAGGTTCCTATTCTCCTCATCTTACCATCAGCACTGATGTAGTGCTGGTTGGAGATGATGCGGTGGAGTCAATTAGTGGGAGTGATTGCGTTGTTGACGTTTCGCTTGTTGATAAGTCGCATCGTGGTCCCGCGAAACCTTTGGGTGCTGCAAATGCGGGCGTTAAGCGTGGTGTGCGTAGCTCAAAGTTAAAGCTGGCCGCAAGTCGCTCAATTCCATGTGTGAATTTGGTTTGGTTACAAAAGTGTATTTCCACTGGAGAGGTGCATCTTCCCGTGACTGGGGGGTTGTGATGGTGCCTAGGGCCATTATTTATTATTTTTTTTACATTAGATATTACCATAGATCTTTTAATTGTGCATTCTGTTTCGTACGTTTTATTAAGTTTCTTTTTCATTTCGTAAGCTGGTGTTCTGTTTTGAACATGTACTTTGCGGCACAAAGATTATCGTTGAAGAAAGTGTGTTTTGTACTTTTCGTTAAGTTATTATTCTTGTTGAGAGCTTAGCGACGCGTATCGTACAGAAAGTTTGCTAACTTTTCCACCACTGGTGTTGATGAATGGAGCAGCCGGGCTTGTTTGCACAGGGGGTGTGATGTTGACGTGTGCCTAGATATTAGATTGTGGATTTTCCTAGAAAAGAGAAAGGTTTGTATGCGGTGGAAGTGTCTGATGCGCGGTTTCGACCAGCGGGCCGACATTTAACAGAAGAGATTCTTCAGAGCTATTTATTCCCGATTGAAGAGTTTCAGTTGTTTTATTTCTTTTTTAAAGTTTCATCTCTCTTTTTCTTCAGTGTGCGGTTCCCTTCTTCTCAGTTGACTTTCGGTGACTCTGTTTCATTGCGCCCTTCTCGGTTATGTTGCTTCGTGCATATCCGTTGTTTCTTTTTTCTCCCCTTCTCTTGTCATCTTGCTTTGACTAGTTTCATTCACAGGAAGGTTGATAATCGTCTCCACCCCGTTTTTTTTTTGTGTTACTCATCATTTCGGAGGGGAATTGCTCATGTAACGGTGTCTCCGTTTAAAAGCGCTTCTTTTTTTTTAAAAAAAACTCTACATTTCCTTTTTGTATTGAATGTTGTCGTTGGTTTCAACTGCCTTTCTCTTCTGTATTGCTGGGGACTTTTATTCGTTTGTGAACTTTTTTTTTGTTTTCGGGCCCGTTTAGAAGGAAAGAAAAAAGGGAACTATATTTCTGTGTAGGCAGACGGGCGGGCTCACCACCGCAGATTGAGGCCGCGGTGATTGGGACTTGGCAAGCACCCTAAGGAAAGGCTGTCAACAAAATAGTTGTAATAAAGCCGAAACATTTGTGTGTGTGCGTGAGAGAAGGGGGGGGGGAAACAGAAGAGGAGGCACTTAGAACAATAGTAAAAGCATCGTAGGGGAAACGGGTGAGGGGTTTGTGATAACAGGACGCCGGCAACCAATTGATAATGTCGACCGCGCCTCCCAATCTGTTTAGCACAGTGGCAGCCTACATGGACGCGATTCTCCCCGCAGACAACGCAATGAAGGTTTTGCTGGTGGACGAAGCCACCCTTCATATAATCTCCATGGTGCGCTCGCAGACATTTTTACTCAGCAGGGGTGTGTTTCTTGTAGCGCGCGTCGATAACCACTCGCAACGAAAGTGCATGGGGAACATGCGCTGTGTTGTGTTTATCCGACCGCAAGTTCTTAGTGTTAATGCGGTATGTGATGAACTCCGCAATCCAAAGTATGAGAGCTATGCCATTTACTTCAGTGCAGCAGCTCCATCAGAGCTACTCGATTCCTTAGCTTGCGCTGATGTGAGGGGTGTCGTGAGGTCAGTCTGCGAGGTGTTCTGCGACTTTGTTACACTGAATGCCGATGCGTTTGTCACCGCTGCCCCTGTTCCCAATGTGTTGCTACCTGGATTTATGAACTCTGGGTCCTTGAAACGTGTGGCTGAGGGCATTGCGTCCACCTTTGTGGCTCACCGACGGCGCCCATACGTGCGTTATGATCAGCGGAGTGCTTTCGCTCGGAGCCTGGCAACGGTGCTCAATGATGTTCTAGGAGAAAACATTGAACTGTATGATTACAAGAGCAAGGATACCGTGTTGTTGATACTGGACCGGAACAGTGATGCCCTTACGCCTCTCATTACGCCATGGACGTACCAATCCATGCTCAACGAGCACGTAGGCCTTCAGTACAACCGACTACACTTCTCTGCTGCTACGTCTCAGAACAATCAGGAACAAAAAGGGAGCGAAGAGGGGGAGGGAGAGTACGTGTTTTCACCAAATGATGATTCCTTTTTTGCCGCGAATATGTTTGCAAACTGGGGGGATCTGTGCCAGAACGTAAAGGAATTTGTCGACAAATGCAAATCAACGATCAATATTGATCGGAATACGGCCACAATGGATGAAATAAAGGATTACGTGCAACGGATTTCACACACTAAGAGCATGGCGGGCTCAGTGGAAAAGCACGCTACAGTTGTAACGCACCTTTCATCAGAGATTAAGAAGCGTGGACTGCTCGAAACATCGCTTCTCGAGCAACACATGATCGTTGCTAATGACCCAACGGGGCATTGGAACCGCCTCCAGGATTTTGTTTGCCAGCGCAACCGCGGCAGTGGCGACGGTGTGGCGACTGTCACCGACATCGTCCGCTTATGCTTGATTTATCACCTGAAGTATGAAAAACCCCACCAACCATCGCGTGTGATAGAGGTGCTAAGGGGCCTAGGGGCAAACTACGGAGATCTATTGCGCAAACTACGCCAGTACAACGGTGACAGGCCGACTGAAGAGCTCTTTGGTGCCACTGGCGTCATAGCAACAATAGTTAAAAGCTTTGTTGATTCGGAGAATATTTATACACAGCACGAGGCAGTGTTGAAACGAACGCTACTGCAACTCTTCAGCGGTCGGCTACCCGTAGAGCAGTATCCGTATCTCGGCCCCTCTTCACCTGGGAACGCTGGTGCATCTTGTTTTCACCAGCCTCAGCAACCGTTCACGTTCAAACCGAAGGAAGTGATTGTTTTTATGTGCGGTGGATATACTTATTCCGAGGCGGCGGTAATTAATGCTATTAACACGGGTTCAGCATATACCGGCTCAGCCGCAAGTAGTCTTCCACAAGGTCCTGTGCACGCCTGCATCGGTGGGACTGGAGTCCTTAACAGTGAAACCTTCCTGAGCCTGCTAGCAGCGCACGCATGATGTGCCGCCCTCGCCTGTTTTGGCGGGGACATTGCGCCTCCGCATGGTGGTATGAATAAACGAAACCAAAATACGGTGCGCGGGGGGGGGGCGCAAAACGGTGGGGATATGTTTTTGGTGAGCAAGCTGTCAGCTACAATCCTTGCTTTTGTTTTCCTTTCACGATCTATACAAGAATAAAATCCTTCAGTAACCGGATGCTGACTTGCGTTGATGGTGTGTACGTGCATAGCACCTTCACTGTTTAATGGGTCATACCCCTTACCGTATCATATATATCCACCTTGTCCTTCCTGCTCCTTTCTCTTATGCGTTTCCATTCTGTCTTGTTGCTTCTGCTGCTGTTGACATCTCAACGTTTGGTCAGAGGGAGTAACTTACCCTCCAGCATCGTTGGTTGAGGTGGCGTACGCATGCCTTCAACGTCCTCAACAGCAATTTTGGTTGCGCCCAGGGGACCCACTGTGCGTGAGAAGGGTGATCAAATCCCATCATTAGTCGAGCTTCTTTTGGAGTTATCAAGTTCTGTAAGTGGCGATTTTGCTAGTGGATTCCAACGCGGCTGCCCCGCAGCAGCTTTGGGCACAGGGAACGTAACTTGTGTGAGTGCGGCCCATCCTTCCTCTACCTCCTCGGATGGTTCGTGGAGTAACTCAGTGCGCGTGCCGCGCAAGCGACGCCGACACGTGCTGGATGCATTCTTCGATACGGCCGCCTGTTGCCCGACATCGTCGCCCGCGCCCCTTCGCCGCCGCATACGTGAGCTATTCCGTAACGCGAAGCAGAATGTTCTTCACACAGCGAAAACCCACGCCTCCATGCTGGAGCTGCTTTGCTCTCTAATTGCCCCCTGTGTTGTGCGTAACTGCAGTGCGCCGAATGGAACGGACGATAGGGAGCTTTCGGAAGCAGAATTGATGCTGTATATCGTCCTTCGGACAAGCATTGCCGCCGCGCCCACGTGGCAGAAACCGCCCGTCGTTCCGCGCTGCTGGTTGTCATCGTCAATAACGGCAATCGTGGAGCGGTCAGTTGAGATACAACAAGCTCTGTGCTGGTCCTGTGACCCCGACCCCGTCGTGACTGCAGTTTTGGGTATAAATGCTGTTGAACACAGGCGTTTGGCACTAAGCTCATTTAATTTCTCCCAGTGGTTGAATGATTTGCCCTGTCACGTTGACGGTGTGAGGGGCGCTGCCGCTTCGTCGCCTAGTGAAGGCTCAAGGTTAACAGGATTCAGTCGTTATAGCAAGACTCACTGCTCTTGGGTTGCGGTGGAGAGTGAAGATGTGCGGCGGCTGTTTGAAAGGAAGCGGACGCACGTAATGGCTAGCGAGGAAGGGCCGGCAGCCTGCCAGTATGGGTGGTTAATGGAGGGTTCAAGCGCGTGTGGAACATCCCCACTGGATGTCGCTTCCCGTAGTATTGCAGACGATTTAACCAGTTCGTGTTTTTCGCTGTTCCGTGAGGTTTACCCGTCTCACTCACCCTTCTGTTCCCTCCTGTACGTCGCACTTCACAGGAGTGTTATTGGGCGGCAGGACCCTTACTTGCTGTTGTCCTTACGGCAAGAAAACTCGGATTACAAAGATTCACCTACGAACTCATTGTCACCTCCATTCAGGTCTCCACTACTACCGCGCGTGTTTGCTACACCAGGGGCGCCTTCCTCATCCTTTCCCTGCATCACGGTGAGCGCGGAGTTTCTTTGCTCGGTTCGTTGCAGCAAAGGATGCAAGGATCTGGGGGGTAAGGCTTCTCAGTCGTCAATCACCGACGGCACCGAAGCGTTTGAAGCCGCAAGCACGGTTTGCTCCAGGGGTGTCATGGCCATGTTGCAGTGGAGTTGTCGCTGTGGAACATTGTTCCTCCGACTCCTTCACCTTTGCGACGTTGCCGAACGTCCGGAGTTTCGAGTGGCCCTTGGATTGTACGGCAGGAGTGCCATCACCGCCTTACGCAGATTGCTTTTCCATTTGCAGCGCCTCGTGGTGGACATCTCTGAACGACCCGGAGGTCCACGCGGCGTATCATTTTCGGAGCTAGTGCTGGCGAGTCAACGCCTCCGTCCCGTGGTGGAGGATGTAATAACGCTGAGTGATATCTTTCACGTGCATGCCGAGGCTGCATGGGATCCCGATACTGCCATTAGGGAAATTTCGTCAGCCACACTACTTTCGGCACTTCATGGGCACTACCAGCGGCGGCTAACAAACAAACTCGGATGCGGTACCAGTCCTGGCGTCTCACGGGCGCAACCGGACGTTGTTGGGAATGTGTTCATCTCTGTGCTACAGCCACTGCACAAAACGCTGTGGATGTGGATTTGTAGGGGTGAGTTGCACGACCCCTTCGATGAGTTCTTTGTTGTTGCGTCGGCTGGTGCTCCGGGTTTGAGCTACTCTGTGGATGTCTCACCCCAGAGACTCCCTAGTTTCATTTCAGTGGAGGCTGCGCACAAAATTCTACATGCCGGCATTAGCCTCCGTGCTCTCCGTATTGCCACGCTTCATATCCAGGAGTGTGTGGAAAAAAACCAAAGGGGTCAACGGGGGTTGGTTGAGGATGTTGACGCTGCTGCCATGCTTCGGAGTAAGGTGGAAGATGCGGCTCGCATCAAAGGCTTCCTTCAAGACTTCATGAAGGCGCTTACTGGTTATCAGCGCTCTAAAGAGCTTTTGTCAACCCCAATGGTAGATTTGTTGCTGAAAGAAGGTGAGCTGCCGTACTGGCACACTTTTTATCGTGCCTGCAGTGGGATATTACTTCCCTCTTGTGGCGACGTGGCGAGCGATGAAGCTAAAAATGATGAACCCGAGAACGGCACCGCTGGTTGGGAGGGATCTTCTCTGGTGGTGCTCGAGGAGTCCCAACAGCCAGGTGAAGTTGGACCTAGCGGCTCATTTGGATCATCGGACCAAAGATCGGTGAGCGTCGTTGGTGTAGAGGTCGTATCAATGAGTGCAAGCGTGTCGCACTCGACCGGGGCTGCGTCGCCGCCACAGGGAACAATGTCGGTGGATACAACTTTTGCTACTGGAGCCGTAGGCAAAGGGGAAACGGGTGCGTCAACGACTCAGGCAACGTTGTGTCGTGAGTACGAATTGGGGTTGCTCCACCGCCAAACGAGGCAGCGGTTACAACAGTGGAAGGCACAGCGACAGTCCCTTAACTTATCTCGTGCCTCCGCCATATCAAGAACCGTTGATGAGCTGGCCGACTTCTATGAAAATGCGAGAAGGATCGGACCACTACGTTGTGGGGCTCCTGGCAGGTGGACTGAGGAGGAAAGTATCGGGATGGATGAGGGTGCCCCTGACCACAACATACTTTATAGGATCGTGGAGCCCTTGCGACAGGTCCCCCTGATAAACGTCGAAGAGGATGGTGCTGTGGACAACCTTACAATCGCTTCCCCACTCTGCAACGTCTCCGCTGGCGAAAGTGGTACAGTCTCGGTTTCATGTTCTCTGACATCACTGGGTTGTGCGTCCAAGTCGAGGTTACCGCCCCGACGTAGCAGCCGCGGTGAAGTTATCGTAGGAGCGTCTTCTACCGGCTTCGGCCACTTGAGTGGATGTGGTTCTGTCCGTGGTGGAGGTGAAGCGGCGGTTGTGGCGGCATCCGATCCGTTTGTGCACTCACCGGAGATGTATGTTGTGGCTGATATCAATGATGATGAGTACCTGATGAAACGCGCGGGGCCCCACGTCACCGACACAAGTGCAGCGGATGAGTTAATTGCTCTTCTTGATGCGAAGGAAGCGACGATTCGAAACTATGATATCTCAAGCGAAGAGTACCAGCGAGGGTGCGAGGCAGCGGCGCTAGAAATTCTCCGGTCTGTGGAACGGTGTGATGGTGGCAGCGTTGCAGGTGCCGGCCGCATTATCAGCAATGTTTGGTGGACTGACCCAACAGATTGTGAAGAAGATGCTGCATATTTACAAAACAGTTATGAGGAAGGCAAAGATGGCCCCACTGTGGCTGACATCCCGTCGTTAAGTGCGTCACCAAACACCGCAAAGACCCTCACAGAGAGACAGGCAAAAAATTTGCTGCATTGTTCACATTACTATCTTTCACTTGGTCACTTTACAGCAAACTATTTGACGCACAAAGCAGTCCAAATATTGTTATTGGAGCCTTACGGTATTCTTTACAGGATGACGCGCCAATTTCTTGATGTTTGCCTCTTGCAGAGTAGTCGTGTCGCGGACCGCATAACCGGATTGTGGCAGCAGGTGATGCGGGGGTCACTTGAAAAGGGACATTTTAACGCGCTCGGGGCATTGGCGACTTTGAACAATGCCTTTGTGGAAGAATGGGAGCATTGTGTACCCTACGGGAGCGATACCATACAGCTAAGAGTGGGTCTTGCTCCCGTCGGTGTTGAGAGGAACAGGAAGAGAGCCGTCGACGAGGTTGAAAGTGAGGTTGAAGGATGTAAGGATGAAGGCACAAGCGGAGAGTTAGTCCTCAGCGGCACAACGTTTCGTAGGCGGGCACGGAATCCATCAACATCACGATCCCCAAAAGCTGACCGGAACGAAGAAGGTACCGGCAAAGGAGTGACGTCGGTTTTGGTACCGGATAATCCCTTTGACTTCATTTCCCGACTGTGTTTGTTCCAGGAGAGAGCAGACGTCAGCTTGTGGCCTATTCCGGAGAATGCAGTGTCTGCGTATGGTGATCTTTTCAGCACCCTGCTTTTCTGGAGCTCCGTGTCACAACTCATCACACGCGTATGGTGTATCGGCATTAAATCAGATACACCGGAAGTGTTTTTCTTCTGTAATGCATCGCGTTCGGTGCTAAATGCTGTGTCTCAACACGTATGGTACCTCGTCAGTGGCCGCGCCCGTGAGTACTGGTTGTCACTGAGGTGTGGTTCAAGCACTATTTACGCCTATAGAAGAATAGAAGATTTCACCACTGGCCACGCTGCCTTCCTGGAATACTGCTCCTTCGCCGCTATGCTAACTCCTATCTTTGCGAGTGCTAGGCGGCATGTGTATGAAATGGTTCAACAGTTAGAGGAGGTAGAGCGACTGCTTCTCCTTGTCGTAGAGAGGAGGACAGTTGCACAAACTGCACAGGAAGAACATCTCCAGCCGGATTCCAACTCCCCTTCTGTGGAGGTGATTGGAAAAGGACAGTCCAACAAGAACAAGCAAAAAGTGAAAAGCAAAAGCAAGAAAACAACAAAGAAGGCTGGTCCAGTAGCTGATCGTCACTCAGAACCCCAACCTGGAAGTCCGAAGAAACCCAGGGAACGTCTCAAGGAAGGGTCAAAAGCCCCCCATGAAGTGAATACTAAAACGTACCCAGTGGATTATCGGCGGAAGGTACGTGATACCATCCGCAGGCGCCTTCGCTCCTTCGCAGAGACGACGGGGGCACTAATAGAGGGTCTGTGCTTCGCGCGGGACAGCATTGCAGATACGGGACAGAAGGATGTGAAAGTGACTGAAGATGAGGAGGAAGAGGAAGAGGGACTTCGGGGTAACGCGCAGGCGGTGGCGCGCGCCACCGCGTTGACATCTCTAATCCGAGTGCTGGAGTCGATGTACGCTTCGACAAACAATAGAATTTAGTCGCTGAAGATGAACACAGGAAAGGCTGAAGGAGGATTATTTTCATTCGTCCTTGCTTCGCCGGTCTTCCCATCCAGCCATTGGGGACACATTTTCTGGTCGTTTTGGGGCCTCTTACCAGTTGCCATGCACTTTCTTTTTTTTTTTTTCACTGCTGTCTTTTGTCTGCGTTGATTGCTACAGATCATTGTATAGTTCATCTGAGTGAGGTGCCGCGTTTGTTCGTTTGTTTTCTTGATGGGATGTGTAAAGGGTGTTCCATATCACCTCCCTGAGCCCCTGTTCGTCCAGTGGAAGGGGCTACTCGAAGAATGTGGGTCTTTCTCTCGATCTTCCATTAAATTATGCCAGCACAATGCCATTGTCATTTTTACTCCCCTTTATTCTCTCAGTTCTTTCTTTTTTTTCCCACAGGTAAGTCATTGGCTCCCGTGATTAGCAGCAAGCTGCCGGGGCGGAGGTCATGTCCAATTTGCAGAAGATAAATGACATCGAGGCAGAGATCGCGCGGACGCAGAAGAACAAAGCGACGATGGCGCATCTTTGCCAACTGAAGGCCCGTCTTGCACAGCTGAAGCGCGAACTCATCGCCTCTGAGTCAAAGAAAGGAGGCGCAAAGGGTGAAGGTTTTGATGTGCAGAAGACTGGAGACGCCCGCATCGGTTTCATCGGGTTCCCTTCCGTGGGGAAGTCTACTCTTCTCACTAAACTCACATCCACACATTCCGAAGTGGCAGCGTACGAGTTCACTACGCTCACTTGTGTGCCCGGTGTTGTGAGCTATCGCGGTGCGAAGCTTCAAATGCTTGATTTACCAGGAATTATTGAGGGTGCTAAGGATGGTAAAGGTCGAGGTCGACAAGTTATTGCTGTTGCACGTACCTGCTCCCTTATTCTTATTGTGCTTGACATCGCGAAACCGCTTCAGCACAAACTTATCATTGAGCGTGAGCTTGATGGATTCGGCATCCGCCTGAACAAGAAACCACCCAACATCGATATCCGGAAGAAGGACCGTGGTGGTATTAGCATCTCTTCTACATGTCCATTAACCCACCTTGACAATGAAACCATTAAAACGATACTTGGTGAGTATCGCATGAGTAACGCGGACGTTATGTTGCGCGGGGATTATACGGCAGATGAATTAATTGACGCGATTGAGGGAAACCGTATTTATATTCCTTGTATTTATGTTCTTAACAAAATCGATCAGATCAGTATAGAGGAGCTTGATATTGTCTCCCGCATCCCACACAACTGCCCCATCAGTGCACACCACTCGTGGAACATCGATGGACTTTTGGAGTGTATATGGGACCACCTGAACTTCATTCGTCTCTACACGAAACCGCGTGGGCAGGTGCCCGACTACGACGAGCCGGTTATCCTCAAAAAGGCGCCACAACCCACGGTGGAGCGGTTTTGCCTGCGGTTGCATCGCCAGATGATGAAGAGTTTCAAGCACGCGTGGGTTTGGGGAGCCAGCGTGAAGCATCAACCGCAACGCGTAGGGAAGGACCATCTTCTTGAGGATGAGGATGTGGTGCAGGTTGTGAAGAAGGTTTAGGAGTTTCATTGGTTGTGTGAATGTGGAGAGGACGGAGGGATAACGAAAGGGCACAGCGAAGTTGCCATTCGAACTCTGAAGGTACGGAGAGCAAACACTCTTTCTGTTTTATCCCTCCACCTGCTTGTTTACTTGTTTGGGTACTTGTCTGTCTGTCTGTGTGTGTGTGTGTGTGTGTGTGTGAAGGCGATGCGTGACTGGAATGTATTTTCCTAAACACTACTCGGTTATTACGGTTACATACAAAATGCTGAAAAAGAAATATATACATCAACAGGGAAGTAAACAATAATAAAAATAAAGGTGATGAAGGGTGGGAGAAAGAAAAAAAATAGGAGCACTGTCCTCACGAGGCTAGTTTAGTGCTCTTACCTTTTCTTTCCTTGTTTACGTATTATTCGTGGCTGGTGTAAAAAGAAGTAAAAAAAAGAACAAAGGAAGAGGACAGCAACTGCAGCTACCCTGCAAGCGAAGGAGCGCATCCGGCATCCCGCGACCGGTGAGTGTGCGCGGGTCGTTGTTTCGTGTTAATGTTTTCATTACTTTAGCCTGGGTTGAGCCAAATTTCTTTACTTTTTTTCTTTCCTTTTCTTCCCTTTGGTTAGCCCTCCCACGCGCTGGGATCGTTTCGGGGTGTCATTATCGACGCTAACCATACATCGTTCAGTCTCCCGGGAAGTTATAGGTTTTTGAATAGACAAAAAAACATATCAACAGAAGCAAGTGTTTAAAAGAGCAAACAAAAGAAGAGGGTCGAAAGGTGCTGAGGTGTAAGGAAGATTGTGTGTTTTTTTCACTCTTTTCTTCCGAAATACCATCGTCCCTCTTGTTTTATTTTTAAATATCCAACGGATTTCAACGCACCGTGTGTGTGCGCGCGTACTGGTGCTATACACGAGCTACATAGATAAACGCCGTGTCGCGCCGCGCTCCGCAATCGACTTTTTAACATGTTGCCCCCTCCCCACCCGAGGGAAGATGAAGATTTGACTCGACAAAGACATTCTCCAGCGCATATCATCGTTTTTGTGGGTCCAAGTGGCTGCGGAAAGTCAACACTAGCAGATGAGATTATGAAAAGGTGGCCGAACCGGTTCGCCTTTAGTGTCAGTCACACAACTCGCAAGCCGCGTAAGAACGAAGTGAATGGGAAACACTACCACTTTGTTTCTAAGGAAAAGTTTCTTCAACTGCTTGCCGACGGTTTGTTTGCCGAGCACAGTAAAAGCTTCACAAAAGCGAAGCGAAACACAAGTGACGATTGCGGGCCGCGGGGTTCTGGCGCTGAGGAGGACGACGAAGACACAGTCTACTACGGGACCTCAAAGATGGCGCTCCACGATGTTCTTTCCAACGGACGAATTGTTCTGATGGATACAGACATCAGTGGGGCTATTAAGATAAAGAGATACTGCGATGAGATTAACACACAACTTACGGGCAAGACTGAGCAATCCGTCGTGCAGTCGAATGCGGGTGTTATACGACGGTTGCAGTTGCACCTTATCTTTGTTAAATGCCCAAACCTGGAGGTGGGGGAGCAACGGTTGCGCAACCGGGGAACGGAGACTTTGACGTCGCTTCAACGTCGCTTCCTGTCAAATAGGCAGTGTATTCAGTGGTACAATGCACACACCGGTTTCTTTAACCTCACGTTGGTTAATGATACACTGGAACGATGTCTAGAAGATCTTTTTTCCTACGTGAGTGGAAAGATACTTTGCTCACCGAGCAGTAAGTTGTGAATAGCAAAGGGGGGAGTGTTTGTTTGTCGTGTTTAGTTGTCTGCGTTGTTATCATGTGGAAGAGTGAGCGAATATCACCTTTGAGGGGAGGGATAACGATGACTCACATTTCAATATTTCTTATCCGAGTATTCAATGTAATTTCCTGCGAAATGGTGGGTTGGAGGCGGAAACCAATGTCTAATTTTCTTCGTTTAAGACGTAATGATTTAAGTGGACAGAGGGGAGCGATTGGAGTTTTCGACTATATATATATATATGCTTGTTCGTGTATGTGAGCGTATAAGCACGAGGAATCGTCATAATGAGGGTGAAAGCTGGTTACCTAATTCCCATCCCTCCTCTTAATTGTGCATATAAAAATTAACCATGGCGGAGAGGGGTGCCGCATAATGACGTTAATTTCAATACCGTTGGTTACGGCATCGCTTTGACCCCGTGGCATAGGAGCTTATTTGCCGGACCGTGTTTTAACAATGGGGAGCTGGGGTGTCCACTCAGAAGTTGGCGGGGTAACAACTTTGCAATCTGCGTATTTCGTATTCTTCCCTCTGGGAGAAGGAAAGAAGGGGCCGTTTGGACTTCTGTTTTTTTTTCTGTATATCCGCTCTGGTTCGCTGCTGTTCTGCACGCCATGCTTTAAGCCTCGAGGGGCTGTATATTTTTCGCGGTTCATCATTTTCTTGTTTTCATTTTCTCGTCGTTTTGATTTTTTTTCTACTATCGCCTGCCTCCAAAGAAATCGTGTGAGTGGGCTGTATCCCGTACGTTCCACTTAAGTTTCTTCCCTCTTCATTTTGGATCTCTTCATATTGCTGTTTGTCCAATACTCTCCTCTTGGCACACATCCATCTCTTCGAACTAGCTGTTCACGTATTACGGTACGTATTCACAAAGTAAAATAAAATAAACTACGCAAATTACCCCCGTCTATGGGTTCGACGTCGTCCGCTTGTAGGAGACTGGAAACGGCATGCAGGACCGGTGAGAATGTAGCCGATGCCGTTGAGGCATTCCGAACGGATCTCCAGGAAAAAATAGAGCAGAATGACGAGCAAGCCAGTGGAGACATGATAAAGGAAGCCATGAAGGAAGCTGTTTTGCCACATCGGTGCGATTCTGCTGCATTGGCCGTTGGCGCGGAGTTGCTAAAGTTTCTTGCACACTTCGATCACAAGCGAGACCGAAAAGCACTGGATGCTATTCATGAAATGAACGCTGCCTTCATGACTATTCCTGAAAGTGAAATGACGTCGGGGTGGCGCAACGCTCAGGTAAATTTTCTTACCTCAGCGTTTCAGGCATGGATCCAAGGTGGAGGGCCAATTGTCATACGGGAGGAGTGCAGGGACACCGACATCGAACAAGAAGGAATAGTGTATATAAATGAAGAACTCTGCAGCGTTTTTCTACGTTTTTCTAGGTGGGATAAAACACTCACTACTGGTAATCGCAGTCACGCCCTGGCTGCTTCGGCCTACAAAATTAGTCACCAATGCGGGACCAAGCTGGAACTCGTTGCAGCTGCTGTTGAGGAGGTACAAAGCCTACTAAAGGAAGAAGAGAAGCCATTCCTTATCGCTCGCACAGTTTATGGCGTGTTGGCAGCAACTTCTGAAAACCCGAAAATATCATCGCAGTATGCACTAAAGTTGGCGGGGCAACTGCTGCGGGCGGATGCGTTGACCGCGGGCCCTTCCGCGATTTCTAGTTTCCTTCACGATATTCTGAAAATACTAGAGATAAAAGCATTGGCGTTGCAGGCAGATCGGGAGGCGGAGCTCTGTAAGGTAGTGGAAGTTCTCTGTAGGGTATACAAACGGAGCCTCATGTTGTTGGGTGACCTGAATTGGGTTGAACTAGTGAAACAATTTTAACTGTAGTGTTGAAAATTTGGACAAGTGAGTTTGATTGTGGAGTTCGCTGTGATACACTCTTCGGAGAGAAGGCAGAGGATAATAGAGCAATTCCACACACTAGGTTGATTTGCCTGTGGTGCAAACTATATGCCGTTGCTTTCTATTGACATTGTTCCCTACGAAGCACAATTTTTTTGTCATTTCTTTATTATCTTTCATGTTTTGCTGCACTTTACTGCTGTCAAGCTATCGGGGGTTTGAAACTATCCTTTGAGTTGGCCTTAGGTGGGAATATTCGGACTCACCCCACACCTCAAGCGAGGGTCTTGTCCTTCCAGTTGCCTTTTGGTAACGACAAACGAACATGTGTATCTTGGCGTGAGAGGAGTTCACAGTTATGGATACATTTTTGTTCCACTCATTTTGCTCCTTCCTTCCGTTGTTTTTATCGCTGTGGGACTTCCCTAACCCTAACCCTCAATAGGTATGGAAAAGAAAGGATCGGGAAGGGGTGCCGGTGCGCGGGAGAGCAAATCATCCGCTGTTGCAGCAACTTGCAAGCACCAACACCCCTTGCCACCCTCGAAACCCGGTGGTGTTGAGGGAACAGGTGCCGTTGAGACGGGAACCATCAAGGAGGAAGTGGCTTCACGTGATAAGATACGGGAACGCCGCAACTGGCTCATTTATGAGCTTTACGTCCGACAGGAATACAGTCAGTGCTGTGCAGTTATTGATGCACAGTTGGCGGAGTGTAATGGCACATGCGAGTATGCTTTGTTCGTAAAGGGGTTGCTTACGAGGCGGAGTGGCGACTTGACGATATCATTCCAACATTTTCAGAAGGCGTTGACTCTTAATCCCGGGAGTCCCGCTTGTCTGCAACAGCTCGCTCAAACCTCCCTTCTGCTTGGCAAGTTTTATGAAGCGATCGAAAGTTTCCAGAGGGCTGAGGAGGCACGTGCAGCACGGGGTTTTAGGAAAGACTGGTCACTGCAATATGGAGTAGGTCTTTGCTACGAGTATATGAGGGAGTACCGGAAGGCAGAAGAGGCCTTTGTGAGCTCCATGCAGATACAGCGATTTGACTGCACAGTGCTGCGATTGAGTAAAGTTCTTGTATTACAGAAGCAGCACTCGCGCGCTATTAGTTTGCTTGAAGAAGCTGTCTTAGGATCTCCTGACAATCCCGATATGCTAACGGTACTGGGTTTGCTTTATCTACGGGTAGACAGACCCGCAAAAGCCTTCAACTACTTGGGAAGATGCCTAATCTTGAACTCGTCCGACTCTAGGGCAACCATGGCGGCTGCGAGCATTATGCAAGAGAATGGAGAGTTTGGTGTGGCGCTAAACAAGTACCGAGTGGCCGTGCCAAAGCTTCCATCCTCTGCTTGCCTATGGAGCAATATTGGGATGTGTTTCTTTGGTCAGAAGAACATGCACGCGGCCGTCGCATGCCTGCGGAGGGCAGCCTCTTTGTCTCCATTTGAGTGGCGTATCGCATACAACCTAGGTCTCGTATTTTTACACCTCAAGCAGTACGCTTCCGCTTTTCACTACCTTTCTGCATCGACTCACTTGCACGGGAAGTATGCGTTGGCCTTCATGCACATTGGTGTCTGCCTTGCGCTAATGAGCGACTCGGACAATGCCTGTGCAGCGTATAATCGCGCGATTTCCATACAAGACGATCCACTTATTAGATTGAACTACTGCATCACTCTCGTTCACTGCGGGAAGGATGCAGAGGCTCGTGATCAGTTAGATAAGTTCATACAGATGAGGGAGCGAGGAAAGGAAAATTCTCAGCAGCATCCACAGCTAGATGTGGGACCAGTCGTTCCAAGGGCGTTAACCCTCCTTACGGCAAAGCTACGCAAATGATGAACGTAGGTGACTGCAAGTACAGTGGCGGTATGTGCGTGTGATTGGGAGAGCTATTCTCATTCGCTGGTGGTGGCACTGAAGAAAGGATCAATGGGGAAGAAGGAAACGGATGTCATACCATGGAGTTTAGGTGATGTGGCAAAGGTAAAGGACATACGTCTGTTTGCTTGAGCAGGTCCTCGCGCACGTTGTCGTGCCCGTGAAGCCATCCAGGAAGAATTTCACGCGCGTATAGATACACAACCATATATCCCTACTGGAGGATTATAAAAGCATGTTTAGGCTTATACGGGTGAAACGAAGTGAGGAGTGTGGCGGGGCAAAACGCAACTGCCTCCCAAACCCTAGTTTATTCCTTTTTTTAAACTGTCATCCTGTACCCTCTTCCACATACATAAACTGTTGTTTTCTTTTTGAATGGAACCGGTCGTTGTCGTGCAGCACAATAATTCGCTCGTTTACTGGAATATCTTTTGCTTTCCACATTACAACGGTGCAAGTGGCGGGAATCAACTAGTAAGGTCTTGTTGAAAAGTTGGAGAGGGATAGGGAACAACGAAAGGCGATTCGTCAAAGGATGGAGCCACTGGAAAAGCTACAGAGTGAAATCGACCGTCTCAAAAGGGAGATTGCAGTGTTATCGTGTGCAGAAGACGAAGAGGCCCTCCGTGACATTTATGATGAGTTTCGTATGGATATTAAAGAGCACTACAGCAACTCTATTGGGGTGTATGTCTTGAAGTGCTTCACCGTGCCAATTATTGTGGGTATCTGTGTTTTCCTATTTTGGCTCTCGTACGAAAACATTCGCTCGTGGTGGATGCGGAAGTCCGTGACAAAGGGGCTGAACAACATCTCTATTGTTGCGGATGAAATATCAGAACGCAAACTAACGCAGGCGGCGTGGAGGTCCACGCGCCGGCGTGTCTGCTTTTTCGTAGTGATCAAATGTTTTATTGCCGTCACCTGTATTTTCTTCTTTGTTGGAATGCGTTTCCTCATGGAGGCATCAGTACGTGTTTGGTTGAGAAATGTACTTGTACCATCCATGGAAGAAAACGTGACGGCCTACGATAGCCCAGTGGGTACTAGCAACGATTTCAATCCCATGTCGGGAATCAGATATGAAGTCCACAACTTCCTGGCGTCTCTGCTTGGCCTTGACTGGGTAAGAGATTTGCAAAGCGTGTATCTGTTTTATCTTTTTGGACCCGGCCTCTTGGCTTTCGGCCTCGGTGTTATGCGCTCTGCTGCGATTGATATGATGGCACTTGGCGAGAAATTCAGTTTGCCGTTGGATACACTCAAGATGTACCGCACGAAGAAGAAGGAGGTGTACGATCTGCAGATGCAAAAGCGTGTGGAGGAAGTGATGACCAAATTATATGCACTTGCCGATCCCTCTATCCCGTTGCTAGAGGAGGACAAGCGCGTGGACGACGAGGAGGAAATGCCGGGCGAGTAGTTGCAGCCGCACTTATTTTTGTTTGGTGTTTCTCCGTTGTAGTTTGTTTGTTTTGTTTGTTTGTAGAATCCCTTCACGGTGAAAATGTACTCATCAGCGGCTGTCCATAAGTAAATAATGTGATATGTGCTCCTACACGGACGCGACAAGTTGTCGCTATTTTGGCTTTGTTCCTTCTTCTTTCATTTATGGATGCTGACGAGCGGTGTGGGAGAAGTGAGTGAAGAGCAATCGCATGGGGGGAAAAAAGGGAACTGATGTATGCGGTTGGTAGAGGTGGATGTAAACGAGTGGAGTGGCCGTTTCTGTGTTCCAAAAAAAAAGTTACCGTAAGAAAAGTTTTGGTTTGTGCGCTGTGTTTTATCGTATGGGGCCCAACGGATAAATTCCTACCAACTGGTACTGCGCAGTGCGAAAGAAGCATTCCTTTTCTCTTTTGTTTCATTGTAAAAAAAAAAAAAGAAACGAATTTACGTCAAGTTGTGTGTGTGTGTTTCTGTGTGCGTGCTTATTTGTTTTATATTCTTTCCTCTGTGGTACAGCTTTCTTTGCCTCCCTCTTGACGTTACGCTCGGGAGAGAAAAGGACTCCTTTCTTCCACAGCGTTTCCGGCGGTACCTTCCCTCATACATGAAGCAGGTAAATTTTATGTACCGACGGCCGGGTGCGGGTCGTGGTGATATACCTCTGACCAGTAATGTGTTGTTATTGCGTTTGTTTTATTTTACTTTGTTTATTTGCTTCCCCCATTTAACTTCCTCTTTTCTTTTCTTTTCTTTTTACACCATCCATGCTTCTTTTTCATTTCATTCTTATGCAAAAATTCCCTCGACAAGGGCTGTAGTAACATTCGCGATCTCGAGATTTAAAGCTTAATGAGGCTAATAGCTGCAGATGATATTATTTCTTTCGGTCAGTCTGTGTGCTAAGCTTTCGAGGAGGGGATATCGACAGAAAGTTATGCCTACATGGGTTTCTTGTGTTATATACATGTTTAATTGGGCGATGTGCATGTTAAGATACTTCACCTTTACGCAGTTAATGAAATAAGAGGAACTGTGGTGATAATATTGCTGGTTTGGTGCCACGTTCCTATAGTCACTGGCGGCCGAATGCTGTGGAATGTTAAAACTCCGTTTGTGTAAGCGTACGTGTGTTTGTATTCGACTCTTAATGTGGTATCCAGAGTAACACAAATGCATAAAGGGTGTGGTGTGCAATTTGTTGCAGCACTATTACTTTCCTCTGCAACGAGGAGATGTCAACGTAAAATAAATAAATAAAATAGTAAGACTAGATGCTAGCACACTACCACTAACAGTGTGCTTGGCGCACCGTTTCACACCCTTACAACTTTCTGGGTTTCTGATATTTCTTGCGCTTCTCTAAACTTTTTCTTTTGTGGAGAAGAGTGCCTTTGCACAACCAAAAGTGTGTGCGAAGGAGGGTCTAGTGGTGAAACGGCATAAACAGGTCGTAGCGGAGGAAGGGAAGGATAATTTGCGCTAAACTGTGGAAAGGGTAACATGAATCGTACGGGTGGGTCGGTATATGCACATGCGCTATCGCAGTTTGCTGTTTGCAGACAGCCATGGAATGAATATATTGGCCTTCTCACAAAGCAGGACTCTACACCTTACCACACAGAACCGCAAGAAAAACCAGCATACAGGGGTCGCAAGCAAGGGCGGGAGGGATGGCTTTTTGGGCAGCAGGTGCAACTGCACTATCACCGCTTTCCCGACGAACAACTCATCACAAATCTCTCTCGTTGGCGCACCGGTGAGACGGTAGGAGATATTGCCATGCAACAGTTCCGCAATGCACAACCATTCGACATTGAAGATAAGGACCCACAAGGGGTGCAGAGACCATCACCTGAAGTTTATATGAAGCTTAACTACAAGAATCCCGCCACCATATCTCGTTTCTTAACTAGGACGGGTCACATGTACCCGGCTGACATTCTTCCACTCAACCCTGAGGCTGTAGTAAAGCTTCGCGTAGCGAAGGCGCAGGCCATTCGCATTGGCCTCTACCCACGCTTTGGAAACCCTTTCTGGTTTCGCTCGCAAAAATTCAGACCGAAGGCGTACCAGGAGAATTATGACCCGACGACGTACTCCACAAAGCGCACCGTTGAACATTTTGCGTATAACTGGGTCCAAACCGACCGCATACGGCGCTATTTTAGGGAACTTGAGGCTGTGCACACGAGCGGTTCTGCCAGTGCCCGTGGCAGTGGTGGTGGCACAACGGCAGAGCACAAGCAGCAGGATCAGTTTTACTCGCCCGAGAATCAACCGATTTCTCTGCATCGGAATAATATATCGTACATGGAGGATGTTGGGCGCTCAGTGAAGAATCCAACCGTACCGGGACTCATGTCGACAAAAGGTATGAAGAAGAAGTTCCACAATCTGTATTCCTCAACATCGACGAAGCGCATGGGTTTCTCGAACCCGACACTGGGTATCAAGAAGGTGTAAAGGAGGTCTTATCCGCCTGTGTTTACACAGCTTTCGTCAAAACTCCTCCTATTTGATTATTTTCTGTTTGTTGAAATGATTACGTTTGGTGTCTTCATGCTGTATACCTATATATATATAAATATATATTCTTTTTATAGTGACTGCTCCGGCTCTGTCAATCGTATTTGCCCATTT
>NW_027124524.1:5627-5881 GCF_001457755.1 Trypanosoma equiperdum | reverse complement strand
TTTTTTTTTTTTCGTAGTGATGTAGTAGTGGTATTTATGCGAAATTTTGACTTGTTGGGGGGACCCCTCATAGTAGCCACCACTGAATAATACACAGTACTCCAAAGAGGAGTAGAGAAGTTCGTGAATGATGCACTTTCATCTGTAAAACAAGGTCCACTATCTCAAATATGTGAACGGAAGTACAAGTAGGGAGCAAATGTAGCTGACTATTGCGGCACCAACATGTGTGCACGTAGCTTTGCAAGACCTAC
>NW_027124524.1:1860-5617 GCF_001457755.1 Trypanosoma equiperdum | reverse complement strand
TTTTTTTTTTGTTGTTTCTCTTCTCTCCTCATTTCCTCATTACCTTTTTTTTTCTTTCTGCACTTCTTCGTACTGCAAGGTGATGCCTCAGTGTGCCCGCGGTTGCTTCTGTGGTGGTGTTTTTCTGTAAGGTCAAACAATCAACCCTCCGCCTCGTATTTTCCGGCGTCACGGCACCAGAAAGCGAACCTGTTGGGGTTCCTTGCGGGGTACATAAACACAGGAACTGAACATATGGGTGTGGGAGAAATGAGTGAAGTTACCGCGACAAAGTTGGACATGTGGGCTTCCATGCAAAAAAGGTTGGCCGCTGAGGTGTGTGTACCCAACACCAATGGAATGGTGGAACTTTACGAGGAAGGTACTGAGTGTGTAAAGGCTCCACGCGACTCCTTCTTGCTTCCCCACCACCTTGTGGAAGAGTTTGCTTCTTCTGCAATTGGACCACAACTTGAACGCGATGAACGCCGTCGGGGAAGGCACTCCCCTCCCATTCTCCGCCACGTCGGCGGCGTTGACATATCCTTTATTCAGGGAGGTGATACCGCAGTTGCTTGTCTTGCCGTGATGGAGTATCCGTCTATGAAAGTGTGCCGTACTTTTGTTCAGCGTTGTGAGGTCAAGGAACCATATATAACGTCTTACCTCGCGTTCCGGGAGGCGGGCCCACTGGTGCAGTTGATTGAGAGCGTACGTGATGAGTTATTTGAAGAGGCATGTTTCCCCCAACTTCTACTAGTTGATGGTTGTGGCGTGCACCATCCACTTCGATGTGGACTTGCAAGTCACTTGGGAGTTGTATTGGATATTCCCACCGTTGGATGCGCTAAGAAGTTCCTGTCGATAGATGGGATTACACGCGACTCTATGGATGCTCGTTTTGCAGAGGAACACACCGTAGCATCACGTCGATTTGAAGGTACATACCTTTCCAGTAGCTCGGGGGTGTGCGAGGCTTGCTTCGTACCTATAATTGGCGAGAGTGGAAGACTTTGGGGTTATGCGGCTACGCCCAACCGTCGAGTTAAAAACCCCATTTTCATTTCGCCTGGGAACCGCGTCGGATATGCAGAGGCCGCAGCGCTGGCTGTTTCCATGTGCAAATATCGTGTTCCCGAACCCATCCGCGCTGCCGACTTGCACTCGCGTGAGTTTATCCGACGGATTCAACTAAATGAATGCTGAGCGGCCACGGGACGTTGAACGCTTGTTTCTCATGTATTTTTGCGTGTAACAGTGGCGGGAAAGAAGAAGAAGAGGAGGCAGAATGGGGGTGTGGCTGAAGAGGTTGGTACCACTAGTTGATGTATTTGAACGCTCTGGGAAGGAGGGGGAAACACGTTGAGTCATCGCATCCCCCCTTTGCAGTTCTCCTTTTCACTATGTTTTTCCCCACATCCACTTCCGCAGCCAGGAATGGGGATACGCATTTCTGGTGTGGTCGTTTTACATCGCTTTCCCTTTCCATGTTCTCCTCTTTGTGGGAACCCGGGGCAGTGTTTGATGGTGGCGTTTGTGCAAACCTACTAGTTAACTGAGGGTCATTTGTGCATTTATTTTCGAAACAACAACAACAACAAAAACATCAACACCACTTTGCTTTTAAAAAAAAATGAAAAAATAAGGTACACGAAAAATTCCACAGAAACAGATAGCTTGCCCACGGTTGGTAGGGAATGATATTTTTACTGTTCATAAGCTTTATTGGTTGGGTACTCTGGTCCCTGTACTCCCTCTTGTCGTACCGCCGCGTGTCTGTAGCGGGGAAGACTGTGGTGATTACAGGCGGCTCCGTAGGCATTGGAAAGCACCTTGCGCTTCATTTCCTTCGGCTTGGCGCGACCGTGCATGTATGGGACGACAACAAGGAGAAACTGTCACAGTTGTCTAAGGAGGCACTGCTGATTCCCTCTCCTCGGCCAACCAAAAGTGCAAACTGTGACACAGAAGGGTTAACGGAAACGAGCGCAAACGAGCTTGAGGGTAACGACTGCTTGAAGACAGTTGTTGTTGATTTGTCCAATCGGTTTCATCTGCACCGTCTAGTGAAGCAGGTTGGAACCGTCCATATCGTCGTTAATGCGGCACTAAATGTGAGCAGCAAGGCGTTTTTGGACCATGCTGACAACGCTATTGAACGCATCCTGCACGTCAACGCTTTGTGCCCCCTTATCCTCGCAAGAGCCTTCCTCCCGGCGATGTTGGAGCGTCGGGACGGGTACTTCGTCACTATTACGGATGCGAACGGGTTGCTGGGAAACGCGTCACAGCCGGATTTCGCTGCCTCACAATGGGCGGCCGTTGGTGCGCACGAGAGCATCCAAATGCTAATTAGAGAAAATGGATGCTGCGGCAAGGTTCGTACGACATTGTTATGTCCGTACAATGTTGTGAGTAGTCAACCAACGTTACTACGGACACCATCACCGTTCTCTTCTTCTAGAGTAATGAACACAGCAGACGCGGCAAACACCGCAGAGGGGCAGTCAGTAAACACCATAAGGAGGTCTCGTATTCTGGGTTACTTCCTTTCAATCTTTAGGCGCCCTGTTACCCCGGAGGAGGCGGCAGAGGCCTGCGTTTGGGCCATCACACACGGTGTGGAACGGCTGTATATCCCGTACAGCCTGCTGTTCCTGACCCTTTTCAGGTTTTTACCGGTTCCGTGGTTTATGTGGGTGATTTCCCCGTCCACCCAAAGTACCAATGTAGAGACCAGCAAGGGGAATTGTCCAAGCGAAAGTGACAGTAGCAGGAGTAGTTCGGAGAAATGAGCAAGCAACTTCTGCTCCCACTACGTTGAGATCTGTCGTTGTTGTGTCTTTGGCTGTGATAATTTGGTTGGTCGTGCAATGGCTGGTGCAGTTGGTTTCGTATTTCAGTGTGGGTTTGGGGGGAAATAGATGATGTTGCAGGACGTTTTTTTTTTGTATTTACAAGTGATTGGGAATACTTCGACCAATATTTATCTCTTCCGACAGGGTTATCGACGAGAGGCGACGGGCATGAATCTTGTGGCCACGAGTAGTTGCTTTTTTATCCTTTGGTTGTCCTTAAGAGCGTATGTGGCAGTCTAAGTGCTCTTTCACTTTCGATTTGCATGGGCTTTTCAGCTCCACAAATTTCTTTTTCTTTTATATAAATGTCGGGGATCACATGGAGAAGGATGGCGACGATGAGCGATTGCGTTCGTATCCTGCGTTGGTGGTTATTCAATTTACAACTGGATTTATGGCTAGTGCATGTACCCTGATGTGGCTCGTGGTGGCGTGGGAGTTGTTCACATTAGGGCCAATGAATTTGTTAATAGCCGTGCGCGGAAGCACGTATCGTTTACTCCGATCTTTCGAGTGCATATGTGCTGTATTGCTGAAAAGGATGGATATGTGTTTGATTTAGGTTTAGATGGACTAGGGTCATTTCCGTACCGCGGTAGTTGGGGGGATGGGCTCTCACCTCACTTTGGAGTGTGTTTTATTGTTCTATCCTTTACTGATGCAGTGACTTTTTAAAATCCTTCCCCTATCGTTTTTCTTTTCGTTGCAGTTAGAGGTGAAGTCGCAGTCCTTTCGTTTGTTTTGCCGTCACGTGGGGTAAACATGAGAGAGCTGCGCACGGAGAGCTTGGTTGATGTTTGCCACGTGTTGTTTTCCCATCTGCGTGGGAAGCTAATACTTGGTGAAAGTGGGGTACATGAGCATGGGGAAAGAGGCATTAGGTATGGCATGTGTAGAGCTGCACTTTGGTGTATACTTGA
>NW_027124524.1:0-1847 GCF_001457755.1 Trypanosoma equiperdum | reverse complement strand
TGTGTGTGTGTGTGTATGTGTGTGTGTGTGTGCTTTCTTTGTTAATTTTGGCTCCATTTTTTCTTTTTCTTTTTTTTCATTGCATCCTTCCGAAACGTGTGCACTGGTGTCTGCACACACGTTTGGCACCTTGTGGCTGTGGGGAAGATTCCATAATTTGACAGCTCCAAAAACAATTAAGAAAAGGTTATTTATTTTGCGAATCCAATGGTAATCAGAGTCGGCATCAATGGGTTTGGTCGTATTGGCCGCGTTGTGTTCCGAGCTGCGCAGCGCCGAAACGACATCGAAATTGTTGGGATCAACGATTTGCTCGATGCGGATTACATGGCTTACATGTTGAAGTATGATTCCACTCACGGCCGCTTCGAAGGTGCGGTAGAGGTTCAAGGTGGTGCACTTGTGGTAAACGGCAAGAAGATTCGCGTCACGTCCGAGCGGGATCCCGCGAACTTGAAGTGGAATGAAATTAATGTGGACGTTGTTGTGGAGTCTACTGGACTTTTTCTCTCCGACGATACGGCACGAAAGCACATCCAGGCTGGTGCCAAGAAGGTCGTCATCACAGGTCCTTCGAAGGACGACACACCAATGTTCGTTATGGGTGTAAACCACACGACTTACAAGGGGGAAGCCATCGTCTCAAACGCATCATGCACGACGAACTGCCTTGCCCCCCTTGCAAAGGTGCTCAACGACAAGTTTGGCATCGTGGAAGGACTCATGACAACCGTTCACGCAACAACGGCGACACAGAAAACTGTCGATGGCCCCTCGCAGAAGGACTGGCGTGGCGGCAGGGGTGCAGCGCAGAATATTATTCCTTCATCCACCGGTGCGGCGAAAGCGGTGGGCAAAATCATCCCGTCGCTCAATGGCAAACTCACTGGTATGGCCTTCCGTGTACCAACTCCCAACGTTTCCGTGGTGGATCTCACAGTGCGGCTAGAGCGTCCCGCGACCTACAAGCAAATTTGCGACGCCATTAAGGCTGCATCAGAGGGTGAACTGAAGGGGATTTTGGGTTATGTGGACGAAGAGATTGTTTCCAGTGACATCAACGGCATTCCGCTCACATCCGTCTTCGATGCCAGGGCGGGTATTTCGCTGAACGACAACTTCGTTAAGCTGGTCTCGTGGTATGACAACGAAACCGGGTACTCAAACAAGGTCCTAGACCTCATTGCGCACATCACAAAGTGAGAAAGTGGGCTTTTAGCCACTTCTTTTCTTTTTTGTTGCGTTTTACCCCCTATTCATCAACGTAAAATGCTCTCGCTTCAAACATTCAACCCGAAAGCAACCACGACGAGTGCCAATAGGAGATTGGCCGGGGGAAGCAGCAGGTACTTATATCTTTTTCAATTCAACAAATTTATGGGGATATAACGCGCAATTTGTGGAGTTCTGTGACACAATTAAAAGGGGTCAGTTTTTTTTGTTTTTCTCTTGCATCAAACAATACCCTCCAGGAAAATTAAAGCGGCGGGAGATTATAGCTAAGTGACTTCACAGAGGCACCAAAGGATGCCGTTAGCACAAAAAAACAGATTTCATATGTACTACATGTCACACGAAAAAAAAAGAGAGTTAATTTCAGGAGTAGTATACTAAAAGAGCAGCCAAAAAACCAGAATAAAATGAGGAAACTTTTGATACAAACACAAGAAAAAGTTTGTACGCCATTATTTGCTTAAATTTATCAAACATCAGATACAACCCGTTAGTATTAAACCCAGCCTGCGACAATTGCAACACAACATTTAAAAATGTTCTCTCCTTATTTCATAACGAAAAGTGAAGTGCACAACACAGCACCAACGCTGATAGAACATCAGGCAGCAAGG
>NW_027123155.1:2178-4059 GCF_001457755.1 Trypanosoma equiperdum | reverse complement strand
CTCAGTCAGGACCCGTACCTGCAGCGCAATACACGGAGGCTCTCACGCACCGAAAGGACACTCCCCGCAGCAACCCAGAATTCCTCAACAACAGTGGTGACGACTGCTGCGGCTGCCTCTGGGGTAACGCTGACAGGCTCCGTTGAGGAGAAGTTAAGTAACATCCCCTGAACAGCATGGGTATTTCATCCACTTCACTTGGCGGAACTCAAAAACAGTGAGTTGTACAGTTGGAAGCTAGGGCTTCGGAAATAGCGGTAAAAAGGGAAACCAGGAGTGCACATTGGAACAGGGCGCAAAAAGGGGGAAAAGTAAATAGGGGAGGCAATGGAGGGTTAAACGTAAGTGAATCGGCACAATGAACACTTGTTGTATTTGCCACGCTCGCGTACACTCCTCCTCCATGCGTTTGGTACGGTATTGAATTGTCTTAATTATTGCACTTTTATAGAATGAGGTGAAGGGGTGTTCTGCACTCCAAAGTTTCCTCTTCCAGACGTGGAAAGTGGTGTCTCCGCTTCCGCCAGTGCTTTTTTTTTTTTCTTGCCATCACTGATCTGTAGGTGATGCAGAGTATCCCACCCACGTGCGGCACGGACTCGACCAAACTCTGCAAATTGACAATCTTTATGCTTGTAATGTGGCACCTTCTACCCCGAGCTCCGGGTGCTGCCTGTGTCACAGATAAATGTACCTTTGCTGACAAGTGAATGAACCAAAGGGATGACATAACCACTGTGAACCCCTTTTCCTTCCTTTATTAAGCTGCCGCGTTGCGGTTGAATGCCTTCATTGACTGTAGGGTGCACCAGATTCATGTCGTGAAAACATGAAGGGATGTGCGAGCAGTGTTTTCGGACTGCTGAAGCGACGACTCGTTTATACCACTGGTTCGATGTTGATGCTCCTAACAGTGCCATTCCGCGGCTCGGGGAGGGGAGATCTCAAAAAACTGCTGGAGCCACTGCTAACGACTGGGACCTAATATGGGTTTACAAGCGATGGACAACCTTTACAAGAGCCAGTGCCCAGCAGCGTGTCGCAGTGATCTGTTAATCCTCCCCTCCCTTCCCCTCCTGGCAGTAATAAGAGCTGCGACTTCAGGGATTGGCGGATGCTAAAGGTGAGGGTGGATGTGGTGCCCCAATTGCTGCACTCACTTCAGGGTTATTGCTGATGGTTTTTACGGGGAGGGGAAGTTCCATCACCGACGCATCCGCCGATCCCTGAAGTGGTAGCAGATGTTGGCTCACAGGGATGCCATGCAGCGAGAGAAAATGGGGGTTGGGACGACAATACGGAATTGGGGGCAAAGCCCTGTGGTTGGTGGGTGAGAAAAAAAAATTGAAGGAGTTGTTCGGCGGTCGCGGTGCAAAGGCGAGGTGGAAATAGCTGAAAAGGTAGCGCGTAATGGGTGAAGCCCTGAAGATGGGAAGAACAGTGGCCAGATTCTCCCCGAGTCCAGCTGAAGGGGCGCCGGTCGTTGTGGCTGTGGGTCTTTCTTCATTATTCCAGCTAGTTTTCTTCTATACGCGCTCATAAGCAATATTTTCTTCTTGCCGGTCATCTACTACTTTTTATTATAGCTGGGAACGAACGTTTGTGCTGTGGTAACGGAAAACTAGACAGTTGAGAGTTGTCGGGAAGCGCAAGTGCAGTAAGGAAAGTGGAGAGAAGAAACACAGCAAGAGACAGCAGCAAGTCCATCAGCTTTGCTTGAGCGACACATATACAAACGGCTGTAGAGCTTTCACAGACTGCAAACAAAGGACCCGACGTATGGAGCTTTCGTTCCCCTTTCTGCTTTCAACCGTCGTGCTTATCGTGTTCTACACGGTGGACTTCTTCTTCGCGCGGCTTCTCAACGTACTCAAGCAAGAT
>NW_027123155.1:0-2168 GCF_001457755.1 Trypanosoma equiperdum | reverse complement strand
TGCTCCCCAGAAGAGTCACCCGATTTGGATCCTGCCTTTGTTGTAGGTTCCCTGAAGCAGGTAGCGGTGGAAATGTTAGAATACCAACGGCGGCGCTTCCACATGGGCGAAACGGGGGTCCCTTCAACGGCTGCCGACTCTGACCCGGTGCCGTCAGCCACGGTAGACTTTGGTAACCTGCCGACTGCAGCCTCATCTCATCCTTCAGAAAATGTGGTGCACGTTGTGGTGATCATATGTGGTTTGGTTGGCCCTTTCGCTACTGTTTGCCAGGCGCTTTTTCCAAATGCATTTGGCTGGTGCCGCTTCAACTTCCCTTATTTCGTACAGTACATTGGAGCCTTCTCAGGTGTTGCCTCCGTCTCCGTATACACCGGGCGGGTGTGGCATTGCTCCTCCTACAGTGAAGTCAGTCGCAAGCAGTGGCTGGAGCTCATGTGGTTTCGTCTTGACTTCATGTGTCTGATGTCTGTGGCAGCTTTCTTTGGTGCTGGTTCGTGGGTGGTGACTATTTGTTTACTTGCTATCGGTTTTTACTTGGCCTACCGCGTGATGCGCATTGAGAAGTGGATGCAATCGCTGCAAGTGGAAACACAGTTAGTTCGTGGGGAGGTTGACGTTGACCGTGTTTACGTACCAGGGACGGTGGAGGCCGCTAAGGCGCTCGGCACTTCTGAGAAGCAGGGGTACAATGCGGTTGTTTAACTTCGAGGAAGGTTGGGGATATATATATATATATATAAAGAAAGAGGGGAAAAGGGAAAGGGCAAGCAGTGAAAGCGGTTGAAATGGGCAAGTGGCGTGATAGGCAGGTGTCTGCTTACTTGCCCGCACTGTGCCCGAAAAAAAAAAAAGAGAGAGCAAGGGGAAGGTACATGGGTTTGTCCAGGCTGTGCGTGCCGCTGCGAAAGTGGAGAGGTGCTGAAGCGGTAACTTGAGAGCCGTATTTATTCGGCATTCTTACTTCGTTTCCACACACCACTGTGTGTCGCCTGCTGACCTTTGTTTCACTATTGATCCTGTGGGCCGGGGCTGGAGACACTTTGCGTCACTCACATAAATGAGGAAAGTACGGCAAAGGGGCGTGGTTGTATCGCGAGCGGTCGTAGTGGAAAACTGAACCGGTTTTTCACTCAGTGGCGAGGAGAGTGTGATTTCTATCGTGTATGGGTTTTCATGATGTTCTTATCGTTGTCCCTTCCCAGTTTGCAGTAAGGCAATGACACGTTTCCATTGCTAATTTGGACATTAACACTGTGCAGCGGAGCAGAGGAGGGAACCAATTGTTGTAAGTGAAATCATCTTCTCAGCCCCTCGTTCATGAATCAAAGTGCTTAATTTGCTTCTGCGGCCTAAACGTTCTCCTCTCCATTCGATCTCCTCACACCAAATACACTACTGCCGATCTAATAGATTGTCAAAACTCATAGCATCAAAATCCGTCGGTGGGCCCTAACCTCCCCACGTGCGACTCGCCGCCGCGCGTGCCAGGGCTTTGCAACCTACAATAAGGGAGAATAAACGCAAGGAACGCGGGCAGCAACGGCGTCGCACCCGCAGCATAGCTGCTGTCATTTGCATCGTACACCTTAGGCAAAGTGGCGCAAGCCTGTGCCGTTACATAAATTAATAACAATAATAAAAGAAAGGGGGAAGGGAGGGCGGTGGCATCCGTACCAACGGAAGAGTGGGGGGGTGAATAGTCGCATTTCGAATGCTCCGGCGGACGTTGTGGCATCTGCTCGAGAAGGATGAGCCAATCGTCATACGGCGAGCTGTGATGGCAAAGGCCCGGCCCCACATAGGCGGTGGAGTCACCAGCAACGCAACTAGCAGCACGGGCGGAACCGTCCCGACTAGCATGATGACAAGTGATGTCCTGTCGCGTCGTAATGGCTTCATAGGGAGTGAACCCCGCTCCATCATAGACAGAATCAGTTCCCCTAACGGTTCTGGTGCATCATCCACTTCATCACGTCGTAGCGCTTTACCGCCTTCAGAGAGGGAGGAGGGCAAAGCGAGCGGTGACGCATCGGATGACAACTATAAATTTCTCTTGAGTCACATTGACTCGAAGATCGCCGCGTTAAAGCGAAGGGTTCCGGCGGTGTTGGATCAGCGTAAGAACGCGGAAGGTAGTCAAAACCGTCGTATTCGCGACCTCTTCG
>NW_027124522.1:1747-2693 GCF_001457755.1 Trypanosoma equiperdum | reverse complement strand
GTAAGGGTCGACTTTTTCCCTTTTTAGTGACTCAGCAAGGGAAATGGCGGCCTGCTCCTTCTTTGTGCTTTCGCTTAGACGCGAACGCAGTTGCAAAATCTCATCCTGAAGCCGACCGACCTCCGCGGCACATGCCGCCTTTGCTCCATCGACATCTTCAGCGGTGTCTGGGCTCTTCTTTTTTGTTTCACCCTTGGTTGCATCCACAGCCTTATTTTGTGACATATACTTCTTGATGTCATCCGTCTGCCGTTTGCACTTCACCTTCAGTCGTTCACACCATTCCTTCAGAGATGAAATTTCGTTTTCGGAAGACTCTTTTAGTGCCTTTAGCTCCTTGCGGGTTTCAATCGCTTCTTGTTTGTACTTCCTCGCCTCCCACCTCAGATGCTCCATTTCCTTTCCGTCGCCGGACGCTCCTTCCGACCTCACGGTTGCTTCGGAAACCGGTTGGCGTTTCGATGCCGCAGGGGGCTGCCCTTGAGATCGGTTCTTAAGTCCTTTGTTCTCAGAGATAATGCGCTGTAGTTCCAGTTGCTGCTCGGCAGATTGCCTCTGAAGTTCTTCGAACTGATCGACCAACATGTTGTATTTAACAACAAAAGAACCCAGAGCCTCTCTGTCTTGTCCCGTGTTCCTCATTTCCGACCCGGAAGCGTTCATATCGCCTGATACGCCTTCGAAAATGCCTTCAAATTCAGGGAGCAACTCGCCTTGCGACGCGCCAGATATCCTTCTGACATTGGACGAAAGCCTCGCATTCTCATTGTACAGTTCCTGCTGTCTGTCTTTCAAATCTTTGTTCTCTTCTTCAAGTGCTCTAATTTGCTCCGTTGCCATCTTTAGTTCATCCTTTACTTTCTGCATTGTCTGATTCCTTGTCTCCCTCTGCCTTAGCGTTCGAAGTTCCGCCTCCACTTCAGCTGTCTTTCTCTGCAACTCCTCT
>NW_027124522.1:0-1737 GCF_001457755.1 Trypanosoma equiperdum | reverse complement strand
GTCTGCTCGTTTGGCAAACATCCGCTTCGCCTTAGCCTCATTGTCCGCTCGTTCCGACTCCACCCGAAACCTCATCTCCGCCTCTTGTTGAGCCTGTTTGAGGCTCTTCATTTCTCCCCTCAGCGCGAGGGCATCCTCTTGCGCCCGCTGCAACTTTGTCACAATATCACTTAAACGCTCCGGCCTGGACCTCGTTGAGGTTGCGACATCAGTCACTGGAGCTGTTGTAGTGGTAGCGGAGTTATTGGCGCCGGGAGGCTCATCCCCTCGAACGTGGGTTGTGCTCCCTTTGGGAGTAAGCTTGTCTCCAGAAGTTAAATGCACGTCAGCTGCCGTCGCCAGTGCCTGGGGAAACTTCCCCACCGCTGCGGTTGACGGTTTAGTCAATGCCTTCGACCCTGCCTCCGTTCCCGCTCTTTGCGGGCCTAATAGCTTTGTCACCGATTTGATATCTGCTGAAGCCCTCATCCGGTCACCAACGGTATCCCCACTGTCCGTACAAGTTCGATTGGCTATATCTGACGCCAGTGGTCTTTGCCCCCCGCGGTGTGAAAACTCGGTGCTGCTACGGTTGTTCAGGTTTTGGCTTGTTCTCTGTCTCTGACGGGCGGCAGCCTCTTCTACCCCACGCCGAATAGCTTCCTCCGCCTCCAGTCGTTCCCTCTCAATCTCCCTGGCCTCGCGCTGCAGCAGCTCAACTATCTGTTCATCTGTCATGTGCTTGACCACCTCGGAACGCTCTACAGAACGTAAGCGCAACCAATCATCATGTTCAGCTCTTTCCATCTTCGACCGGGCCGCGCGCTCACGTTCGATTTGCATACAACGGACGACCCGCTGCTTCCGAAATAATTCGTCAGAGGTTTGTGCCTCGTCACGAACGCTCGAGCGACAGCTCACACGACCACTGTGGCGAGAGTTAGGGCTGCTTGCGCGATCGGAAATAACCAAGCTGTGTCTATGGGAGTAGTCTACAATCTTCATAGAGCTATCTGGAGAAACATTCAGCTCAACTACCGTTGAAGGACTAACAGCCATGAAATCTTCGACCTCCATATTCCCCTGCAATGTCCTCAGCCTAACCCCAGCACTCCTTTAATGTTTCAGAAACCGTTTTTATCTCTCCTCTCACTGTCGCTCACTTGGCGGTGTACAATAACTGATGTGTCGAAAAAAGAAAAGGCCACCTTAACGATACGCTTCGTGTGCTCCACTTGTGGGGTTGTACCGCTGGCCAATGGAAAAGCTCAAAAGGTGGAGAAGACACAGCTGCCTCGCAATGGCAAAAATCACGTTAGTTTTCGATACTGGAAACTCGATAGTATATCCTGTGCGCCGCCGTACAACTTCCTCCGCACTGGGAAGATCAATGCACACGCTGCAAGCTAGAATCCTCGCAAGTTGTTCTGTCTGCTTGTTATACGATAAATACTTACAAAAAGTCGAAAACGGGGAATACTGAAAGGGGTCGCAGATGAGAATTGTGAAAAAAAAAACGTATAGGACACACTCCGAGGCAAGCGAAGACTTCTAATCTGTAAGTTCCTCAGGTGAGCGACGACAGTGAAAAAGAAGGAAAATAACGCGGCACATTTTGCACGGCAACCCTCGAGCCCCCAAGCATCTTTTTCTTCACTACACTGGTAAGGCTACTACAACCCGCTAGCATCGTTGAGTTATCCGTCCGCTCGTTAAGTTGCTCACACTCACAACCACATAAACAAATAAACCTTTTAA
>NW_027124520.1:1694-2088 GCF_001457755.1 Trypanosoma equiperdum | reverse complement strand
CCCCCCTCTTAATTTGCGGTTGTCGTGTTTGTGCGGTGGCTAAGTTGGTCTGTTAGCAGGTCCTTCAACACCATATATCGGTAAGATTATCTATTGTCGGGTTGCGGTCCACGGTCCGTCATGAGGAAGTACTTATAGTACCGTTGCGTGTGCGCACGTTTCTTTTCCTTCCCTTCTCGAACTGGCTGAATTTCGTTCGCGGCAATAATTTAAGTACTTTGAGCAGTAATGTATACTGTTATGTATCTTTAAGGGATTGAGTTTTTGCTTTTGCCACCATGTGTTCTGACTCAAGGGCTTGGCTGGGCCTGGCGTTTGGTGAATTGCAACGTGCTTGTTTGATGCATAAATGTACATATGCAGTTACGAGTGACATTTCCCCCAAGTACGTACG
>NW_027124520.1:817-1684 GCF_001457755.1 Trypanosoma equiperdum | reverse complement strand
GGTGAATTGCAACGTGCTTGTTTGATGCATAAGTGTACATATGCAGCTACGAGTGGCATTTCCCCCAAGTACGTACACCACACAGAGCGCTGGCACCTGTAGGTGGTTTTATGCTTATTGAGATTTACAATGTATATTTTTTATCAATTAGACAACTAAAAATGATTAACTTTTATGGTGTAAAGGATCTTTAATGACAGCTTGTTGGTTGTGTATTTGTACAGAGAAATGCCATTATCTACGTTTATTGAATATCTCTGCTACGACCTTTTGACATAAATTGTTAAAAGAGGGTAAGGTAGGTACTGAGGTGAATCTCAGGGGGGTTATCGAGCTTCAATATGTCGAAGTTCTACACCTACTTGTTTGCCCTTCTCCAAAATTTCCTGAAAGGTGGTGGTTGCTATTTACGCATTTATTTATGAGGTGGTGCCGAGTCATTTGCTAAGAATATATGGCAAGGTTAAATAACGAAAAACGACCCACTACTACCTGAACGCGGGCGCAACTCCGACCAACCCACTCACGCTTTATTTTGCCGTGTAGTGTGAATCCTTTCAATGTCTCTCGCATGTTATTTGGTGTTAAGCCTTCGTCGGTTCCACTGAGAAGACTTCCCCCACTCACAAGTGGTAGCTATCAATTGAGTAGCATGTGGTTGCCCTTGTTAACTTTCTCGCTCCAGTTTTTGACAGGTGACCGAAATGGTTGGCTGAAGCCCCAATTGTGTGTAACTAAATCCGTTACGGACACCTGACAAACTTTAGAGGTTCAACCAGATGTATGGTATTGATTTGTTTGTGTTGCGCGTCCCAGATCCGTAACCTTCGTAGTACAAAACATCCTCAGTGCTTGTTGTGGGTGAAA
>NW_027124520.1:0-807 GCF_001457755.1 Trypanosoma equiperdum | reverse complement strand
TTTTGACAGGTGACCGAAATGGTTGGCTGAAGGCCCAATTGTGTGTAACTAAATCCGTTACGGACGCCTGACAAACTTTAGAGGTTCAGCCAGATGTATAGTATTGATTTGTTTGTGTTGCGCGTCCCAGATCCGCAACCTTCGTAGTACAAAACATCCTAAGTGCTCGTTGTGGGTGAATTTTTCCTGTGGACACAGCAGTCGTTTTGGGGGTTTGTGTGTTGTTCGGCGCGTTCTTCCAAAGTGGATTGTGGTTGCTGCTTGCAATTTCCCTGTGGTAACCAACCCTTGGGCGCTCAGTCCACCGTCAGCGGCCACCATTACGTAGAGTTTCGATGGCCGAACCGTTCTCGACGATCCTTTGCACCGATGGCAGCGGTGGTTGGTGTAAATACCTGAACAAAGGGATCGTAGGATTGGGTTCCTATGGTGAAGGATATGTAGCGGAGAGCGTGGAGGATGGGTCTCTTTGTGTAGCAAAAGTCATGGATTCAAGCAAGATGTCTCAGCGGGATAAGCGGTGCTCACAGAGCGAAATCAAATGTCTGACCAACTGTAATCATCCAAACATTATTCGTTACATCGACGACCACGAGAAAAATGATTGGTTGCTTATTGTCATGGAATTCGCTGACTCAGGCAACCCTCATGAGCAAATAAAGCTTCGGGGCACGGGCGACACGCACTATTTTCAAGAACACGAGTCCTTGTTTCTCTTCTTAGAACTGTGCATCGCCTTTGACTACATCCACAGCCATAAGATGCTGCACCGCGATATCAAATCTGCCAATGTGCTGCTCACATCAA
>NW_027124514.1:0-1192 GCF_001457755.1 Trypanosoma equiperdum | reverse complement strand
TTTGCTGGTGCTATGTTTGCATTGGCTGTTAAAGAGGGACTTCCTGAATAAGTTTTGAAAATTTATGATACCTTCAAATAATGTGAAAAATTTTTTGTAACTAGTGAAATAAAAAAAAGCTCCGTGCTGGTATCAGCCAGGAGTGGTTTTAATAATTTAAGAAAAAAAAGTAAAAAGGAGGAAATGAAGAATGGGAAATAACAATAAATTGTACGAATAAGGATAATAGGGGACCCGGAAGCGAGCAAGCATGGATTTTATCTGTTTTATTCATGTTTATGGGGAATTTCTTTAAACATTATCGTATGTGTTTATCAATTTTTTTGCGGTGTATATACGTGTTGTTGAAGATACATTTTACATGGTCTAAAGAATATTGTGAGGAACTGAAGTTGTTGTCATGTTGCACTTATGTTGTTACCTTCTTATTTGTTATTATGCTGTTGTACAATCGATTCTAATAACATAATTTCTTTGAGTATCTTTTGAAGGTTATGTAATGTTCATATGGGAAAATGAAGGTGCAGAACCATTCTTTGGTGTATACTCAATTTTTGTCTTCTGTTGGATCAATTTCTTTTTGTTGAAACAAAAAAGCAAAAAGGAGGAAATAAAATATACGACTGTAGAAACATAAACGAACTATCAAAAAAAAAACACATATACATATTTATAATATGTGTTCTTTCTGCACAAAAAAAAAAAGAAAAAAATTGTATTAGTTACAATAATAAAAAATAGTGAAGCCAGCAGGAGGTGATAATTACAATTTGAACTCATCCCCTCTTGCCTATTTCACTATTCCCTTTGTTTCTTGAGAAAATAACTAAAACAGTAAAACAAGAGAGAGGATAGTAATAAATTGAATGAAATCAACAATACATTATTTTAAGAGGAAATTTGATTTTACTTTTTCTTTACTTTTCACTGTTTCTGTTTTTTGATTACTTTTACTTCCTTTCATTTCTTACTTTTTATTCCCATGACTGTGCTATGGTGTTACGGATATGTGTGTGTAAGTGAGGAATGTTGTGTGGATTTGCTTCTATTATTGTTTACTTGCCTTTGGTTGTATACCACACACCTGCTTATGTTTTCCCATATGTGTACGCCTGTAGAGAACAGTGTGGGAGTTTACTCCGTGACTTTTTCTCACAAATGTCGGGAGGCAAATGATTAAAGTAATTTTTTT
>NW_027124489.1:81430-93243 GCF_001457755.1 Trypanosoma equiperdum | reverse complement strand
TCCACTGCAGGTGTTGCATCGCCGTATTTGATCCTCCGGAGGGCATCAGCTCGCACAAAGCCATGTTTGTTTACCATGTGCGTTGCAGCACTCGACCGGCACTAGCCATAGTCTCACAGAATCGCCGTTACTACTACTTTGCTGATGCTCTTCCCTACGAGTTGTGCAAACCTATTCCTCTCGTTAGGTGTCAGTAAGGCCAACGGCAACCTGCTTAACACACGTTTTTTTTAATCGCTTTTCCTCCTTGGTTGTGGTGAAGTTGGAGCTGAAAAGTCACTGACTTACCCCTTACTTCCCCTTTCCGGATTTTTCATCATTCCATTTATCCTCTGTGGCATTCCACTGGAAGCGGCAGAAACGGTGAAGGAGCGTCCAGTGCTGTCGCGAGCCCTGTCTCACTGACATTTTCTACAGAGCGTTATGCCGTGGGGCAGGGGCACTACACATGCGATTCGGCCCGAACATCTCTATCACATCATTTGCGGTCCATGAAAGCCCCTCCTGAGGGCATGCTGCGTGTTAACTTGGTAGGCGGGCTTTCGGCACAATGCGGATCAAACCGCTGAGAGCAAGGCGGGCACCAAACGAGCTAATTCAATTACCGATGGAGAATGCGGCTCCATCCCGGGCAACGATCATGGTCTCGCCAAAAGCGGAGATCGGTTTGCAGTTTGACCACGGACTGGAAGAGAGTACAAAAGCGATCCCTGACGCAAAATACCGATTCTCACACTGATAGATGCCGAAATTTGCTTTAAGGCGTTGCGGTTTCGTGTGTGTCACGAATATGCTGTGAGGTTCTACCCCTTTTGCAGTGTGGTGGAATGCCAAACATGGAGTTCTATCACAAAAGGTGTGCACTCATGCTTATGGGTTTGTGTTAAATCCGCAACCCCACGTCCAACTGTGCCACCCGGTGCTAAAGAGCGTTCACAACCCTCACGGGTTGGGGAAGGAGTCAGCGTAAAAGCTCGTACATAGTAGAGTGTTGATTTCACCACTCTTTATACTCGGAAAACCCCTCTTCCGGACTGGTGTTTTCCACGGACGAAAAGATGCCGATATTGAAGCGATGGAGCCCTTAAACGTCAGCACGAGCGGGGCCGCAAGCGCCAGTGCGTCAGTGTTGTTAGAGCCCTGCAACTGCTCACGGGCCCAGGAGGATGGGTCTGGTGCTACATGCCGCTTTTCCGCTGCTCCCAGGAAAAATATTGGCAACGCACCCCCGCCATGCGATATATCTTCTCGTAAATAAATTAAACGGGTGCTCACTTTTGATTGGCAACTTCGGAGAAGCACCGTTTGCTAGAACCAAGAAAGAGCAGCATCCGAGGGAGTAGAAGGAGTGCTCGCATGTCTTTGGCGTCGGGTGTGCACTTAATAAAAGGCCCCTAGCGCGGTAAACAGCCGCCCTCCTTTAGATATTCGTTTTCTGGACTTTGCAGGAAACAGCTTCACTAAGTAAAATGTTTCAGCTTGCTTCTTTTATGAAACTATGAAAAATTGGTCGCAACGACGGGAATGCTGAGCCAGTCAGTTTCCTTCCAAGAACACGAGCCCAGCACGCGAACGTTCAGAGCTACACGTGAAAACAACGAACTGATAGGTAGAGAAAAAGTGCTCCCAACAGGGGTCGAACCTGTGACCTTGGGCTTATTAGACCCACGCTCTAACCGACTGAGCTATAGGAGCTGCGGGGTCTCTTGCAATACCCATTCACACAAACTAATTTCCGACAGATTTGAGCACTGTGGCGTTATGTGTCAAAAAGCACTCCCACCTGGACTCGAACCAGGGTTATCGGATTCAGAGTCCGAGGTGATAACCGCTACACTATGGGAGCGCGGGCGCAGCGAAAATGTACAAAATGTTCCTTTCTGTATATCTTTAATTCGGTTTTGATAGTTGCTTCAAGTAGTCGTTGGGACCGTCGCTCCCATAGTGTAGCGGTTATCACCTCGGACTCTGAATCCGATAACCCTGGTTCGAGTCCAGGTGGGAGTGCTTTTTGACACATAACGCCACAGTGCTCAAATCTGTCGGAAATTAGTTTGTGTGGAGAATGTTGGCCCTAGTTTGATTAGCCGGGCGAACATGCCGCTGGGGTTCCCGAGTTGGTCAAAGGGGTGAGACTTAAGTTCTCATGCGGTTGCTTCGTGGGTTCGAACCCCACCCTCAGCAGTTTTTTGCCTTTAGCTTCAACAAGCACAGTCTCCCGCACTGAAAAACGTGCTCCCAACAGGGGTCGAACCTGTGACCTTGGGCTTATTAGACCCACGCTCTAACCGACTGAGCTATAGGAGCAACGGTGCGGCCCAGCCAAAGCAGCACCGTATATTACACAGTAAAGGGTCGTGACGACAGCCTCATCGCCACGACTCTTCATCGGCCTTCCATTTTGAAGGACAATCGGAGCAAAGTTAGCCAGGCCCCGTTGCCGACGGGCCGGTTGCACCGTCCGGGGTGGGTGGTGGTAGTTGGAAAATCGGGAAATATCACGGGGATGAAAGGGGACCTTTGGAATTGAAAATACCTTATTGCCGGAGAAGACCACTTTTTTTTTGTTTTCAGCGGTGGAGCGCCCAGGTGTTGAGGACATTCCCGTCGGGCGCCGACACCAAACCTTACCAGAGGGAAAAAAGGACGACGGTGGTGCAATTTCTGGACGCGCTCTTAGTCAAGCACTATGCCCAACGCGGCTGACATTACGTATGGGACTGTTCAGGATTTTCTCTTTTGAGGGGTCACGCACTCGCACAATGAGGCGGCCAGGTTCCATGAAGTGCTTCATCTTGAGGTGCGAGTTGAAAAGGGAGGTGACGAGAGGAGGCATCAGGTAAAAAAAGAAAAAAAGGCAGACCGGCAATCGCGAAGGGGCGAGCGGGGGACAAAACGTTTAGAAAATTTAATGTGGCGTGACGATTGGAAACTGCGGCCCCTAACCCTAACCCTAACCCACATCCGCAAAGCTTCGACGACAAGGCCACCCGTTGAAACATTTGAGAACTTTCCTTTCACACATTTATTTATCGCTTGGCACCGTGCGCAATTTAACAAATCGCGGCCCATCAACGCAAGAGGAGGGGCCCGTCTCCAAGTGTTCTTGGACGTGCCGACTCCTCCAATTCGACGAAGTGTTTTTCCGCAGCTGGTCGAAATGCGTGAATAAGAATAGAACCTGCAACACTCACGTTGAGAGATTCGACGGTAGAATTCGGCAGCGGAACCGAAACAAACTTGCGGGGCACCGACCACTCCCCTGCAAGGTCCCGCAGGCCTTTTGCCTCCGACCCCAGAATCAGCAGTGGCCCGATGTGGTTATGTGATGCTGCCGCGTCTCCCTCCGCTTCCTGCGAACGCCTCATGGCATTGATTTTGTGCAAGTTCTTCGCCACCTCGAACGCCGTCTCAGCCTTCTGGGAGGGGAGGGCCAACAAGGGCAGAAGGTTATGCTCCACGGCAATGCTGTTTAATGCGGAAACCGGATCGCTGCCCGGCTCAAAAATCTTAAACTGGGGGGAGAAAACAGTGCCCTCACTGGCGCGCAATGCTTTTTCACCAAAGGGATCCAAGCAATTGATCAGAAGCACGCTCTCAAAACCCATTTCAACTGCAGCCCGTATGAGTGTGCCAACGTTGCTGGGTATGCGGAGACCAACCAAGACCAGCATCGATGCGAGGCGAGAGGGCTTACCTTCCCCAAGAAACGTTTCAACCGAAGGGGATGCGGGAATCGGAAACTCAGCTGCGTGCCCATCAGCCAGTTCAGCACTAAGCAACCCGCGATTGATCTCAACAGGGGAGCAGCGAACTATGCAGGTGGGAAGTTCATCTTCCAGGCACCATGACGCAACTGTGGGCTCGGTATCGGGGACATAAACAACGTTGGGGCGAATCTTGTAATCTCTCCATACGCGTCTGATGGCAGAGGCACCGCCAACGACGCAGGCCCCGTGGGAACGACGGACATTCCCGTTTTCCCTAAGAAGTTTTGTTGAGTTCCATAGCTGGCGCCCGCTAAAAGATATTGTGGGTGTGACTTGCGCTACCTCATCCAAACTCTGCAGAACTATAGGCCGACCTCTGGCTTCTGCTCCAGCGCTGTGAGCGTTTGTGAGCGCGAGGGCCGTATCCTCAAATGCGCCCGCACGCACCACCCTTTTCCGTAACAGAACTTTCACTGTGTTCATGAGGTCTAACTAACTTCACCGTGCCTTGCCTTCACCCCTTTTCACCCCAGTGCTTAACAATGCGCGGGAACACAGGAAAAAGATGGTTAGAAGCACATGGGCGTTCGTGCATTCAACATCGAGGCAAACAGGTGCTGCGCCGGGCGGCATCGGAACAAGAAGCACGACAGAACCGGGGTCCGCAGCGGATCGCCGTTGGCAAACAATCTTCAAAACCACCGGTAGAAATGTTTTTATCGAGGCCTACTGCTCGTTGCTTACACTTACAAGGGCCCCACTATGATAGACACACTGAAAGTCACAACGCACAAAGATTAACTCCTGGTCCGTTCTAATTCACTCCCCGGTACGTCCTGTTAGCGGAAGTTGGGGTGGGTGCGGTAACCTCGGTTCCAACCCCCTGTGGCAGTTCCTGCGCGGGAAATGCGTACATCCTCCATCCCATCACTCTCACGATCCAATGCTTCTCGAAGGTCCCGCGGCAGGACGTCATGAGTGAAGTTGTCCCATTCACTTTCCTTTCCTGCTGCGATGTTCACCTCGCGACTCTCATCACGCGAGCGCCGCCGTTGCATCCTTCTTTTCCGTTCTTGTCCCTCTTGAATGACCTGATGGAGTGTCAAATCTTGCCGGAATTCCCTTTTTTCGCGACTTTTTCGCGTTACCAAATAGTCCGCACGGTGGTGCCACTGGATGTACGTCTCCTGAAGGAATTTCTCCGTCTTCCGTTGGTCATCCGTAAGAAGCCAGCAAAAGTCCTCAGTCGCACGCTCTTCCACACGCTTGTTAAGCTCTTTGCTCCACAGAAGGCCTGAGGCACTCGTCCCACGCGACTGGTTCCGCAAGCCGCAGCGAAGGCGTTCTTGATCGTTCATGTAACATGCCAACCGCTCGGCAGCTGGGGTTGGAGGGAGGGTAAAGTACAGCTCCGCATAGAACCACTCGAGGCGGGGAACACATTGGATTTCTTCGGCAAGCGCCATAACTTTACCGAGAAACATGTATTGTGCGGCATGGTTGAGGAACAGAAAGAGTTTGGCCACGCAAAGCTCATCACCCTCAGTTGTGTTGGACTGTGGGACGAGAAACCACCCGGAAGGGGCGGACCGCCACGTCGAGGGCACGAGCGCCTGCGCCGCCGACAAACAGGAAGCGAGAGTTGGCGTCCGCCGCCACATGTTTGACCACTAGTTGTGGCGATATTTCACCATTTTAAGGAGGAGGCGTCGACCAAATCATTTGACCCATGTTGGAAGGCCCATGAGCGGCAGTGATGCGGAGAACAGAAAACGATAGAAGGGCAGATATGGAAACACCACACGGTTAGGCGGCGAGCGCACTCAACAGGATGGGGTAGGGGGAATACCACTGAATTATGCTGCGGGCATAGAAAACTGAACGTGATGAGACCAAAAACAGATGCACGTTCGTGTGTGCACTCGGACTGCTTTGGCGGTGCTGGAACGTCACGAGGTGGCAACGCAAGTCGGGCAGAGGCCTAAATTTTCCCGAATATAGGTTTCACATGCTTCACAACGTTCGCAAAGGCAACAACCACAGCACCAGTATCCTCCCCCATCCTCACCGGCCAGCTTTCGCTGACAGAGTGAACAGCGCGCGGTATCCGCTGCACCACCAGCGGCTGCCGTTGTTTTCTTTTTCGTAACGTGCTCGACTTTTTGCGAGGGCGCACACAGTTCATTCCGCGTGATGAAGGTGACGTGAATTAGTGGGACGCTAAAGAGTAGCAATTTGCAAAGGGAGCAGGTTGACGGAATGGATGTTTGGATGAGTCCGCATTGTGGGCAAGTCAGGTAGCGCTTCCCCTCGGCTTCATCCCCTACATACATGGGGAAGCCGATTTGGATCAAAGCTGGCTGCACATCGACATGCCGGGCGCTTCCTCCTTCGGGTGACGCCAAGTGCCGTAATATTTCCGTGAGATGCTCATAGTTCATGGGGGTATGTAGAGATCCGCCCGTGAGGACTGCAGCCTCCTGAAGAACGTGTACGGCTCCGCAGAACGAAATAACGTCGACACGCACTCTAAGTTGGGCTACGATTTTCTGCACAGCAAAAACGTCTAGTGGGTCCACAATGGTTACCGATGACGAGGCGAGAACTATACGAAGACGCGACGTGACATCCTCCTGCACGTCGCTGCCAGTGGAACCCGAGTTATTTTCTCGCAGTCGCTTTGCAATCCGCCTGAGGTCCACCAGCTCGGAAAGGGCCATGCGCAGTCCATTCTCCAACGACATTGCCCCTGAGCCACCAAATCGAAAATACTTCAGCTCCAGAGTTTGTACAATGTCTGTGGCATTCGTTGTGCAAGGGATAAGGCGTTGGGCCACACCGTCTCGCATCACAACGACACCGAGTGATGCTAAGGGATTGGCATCGAGGTAGGTGTGCACAAATTTGTTGAGCTGAGGGCGGAGAGCAATCAGCCGCGTGGGGAGGTAGTCCAAAGAGCAGTTCACCGCCTCACTTCCGTCAAGTAGTAGCACGGTTTTAAGCATCGTTATGAAGCCGGTTGTAATATAATAAAACCCTACACGCTTTTTCCTATGTGCTATTATGCTTCACTACAGCCATACACGCACTGGGAAAGAAATTGCAAAGTCATCCACAAAGAAAGGGGATAATAATAAAAAAAATAAACCTCGGGGAATCACACATTTAGGGGGCCCTCGCGCAAGGAAACTCAACTTTTTTTCGGATGCGCGAGCGCTTTGTGGGTTGCTCATTACACGGTTGCCGAAGGGTCACGAGATTCGGACATCGGAAACTTTTCCACCACTCACGCACCATAAACAGACAAGGATACCGCGCACCTTCTCAACCACACAGCCGGTGGTTTCACAACAAAGCCTGTGCGGTAAGGTTACCTCTCCCTCCTGCATCGGGAACAACAGCAAACGAAGCCACGCCGCTCGAGCTCTCTCGAGCGGCTTTTATAATTCAGTTCCTTCAGTTGTGGATAGTAATTAATGGTGAGTTCTGTACCCCGTGCGACATCCTGCGTCGTTCTCATCTCCCCCGTTTCAGCATCCTCCGCTACGTTTGCGTCACACGAATGGTTCAGGAGAGAGCGGGGAAGGCTCAGCTCTACACAATTCTCCCGGTGGAAACAGTTGGTTGTCACACGCGCCAAAACTCCAATCATTTCCTCGTAGGGAATGGAGGTGGAGGTGGAACATGCCCTGGTGAAACGTTCGTAGATTTCCAGAAACTTTCCTGCGAGGGCTGCTGGGGAGAAGAGCAACCTACCGCTTAGAATACGCACTTCACTCAGCGCTGAAGGAACAATTTGCTGCTGCAGCGATGCAGCTAAAACACGCAGCATCAGCAGTTGGGCGGCCGCTGAGTTTTTGTCTGTAGCTGCTTCAGATGATTTCATTTGTGAGAATAAGTCAAGTTCGATAGCTTGCAAACCCTCTATGCGACAAGTACGAGAGTGATAACGAGAAAGAGCTATTGTTCTACAATCGCGGCTGCAGTATTCCTCGTGGCAACGGGGGTTTGTGCATGTAAAGAACCTCTCTGGCAGAGGTTTGGTGCACAGTGCGCAGAGGCCGTCAGCAACCGGGTACCGCATCCAAGGTTCGGCCCGCTGGATTACAACTGTGCCCTTCTTGAGGTTTTCCCTCGCCACAATTCCACGACCGATCACGGCATCAATTTGTTTCACTTCGCATTCCTCGTTGAGGTATGGATGCACATGAATGTGTAGGTGTGAGTTGTCGGCCGGGTAGACACCTACTTGGTGCGGCGGGAAGCGCAGCAGTGCTTCCTGACAGCGCTGCTGATGCTGGCCCGATAGCTGCAACACTTGAGCCGCCGTGTTGTAGTCCGCTAAGGCAAAGTACGGCTGGCCCAAAGCCATGTAAGCATTCCCGCGGAAAAGAAACGCTTCTGGCGGAGTCCTGGCACCCAATGCGTCAATTACATGATGACATCGCCGTTTGAGAGCAATAGCGCCGGCCACCGACCCCCTGTTCATTCGCTACGCCTTTCCACCTTTTAATTTCTCCAGCCCCGCCTTTGCGCTATTCCCTTTTATTTGCTGCACTCCCCCCTGGAGGTGGTTACGAATACTTGTTAATGGGCATGTGTAAAAATTGAATATGATGATGTCGTCAGCAATGTGCGCCGCAGTTTTTTTTTTTAAAAGTCAGGCTAACTCAAGTTGGGTAAGGATCACGTGAGCAGTTGCGGTAGAATCTTTTCTCCATGAAGGAAATGAGCAGCACTTTCCCCTCAGTACGAGCGACCAGTCAGGTAAGCACAACTAATTAAAAACGATGTGTGTGTGTGTACACAACCTTACCACCACACAAGCCTCTGATTCGTTGCCTTTAACCGTTCTTCTTCCACCCAGCAACGCTGGCGACGCATGAGGGCCTCATAACGTCGAAGCTCTCGATTTGTTGCCTCCAGCCGTGTCGTATTGAGTATTACCAGACGGCGCATGACAGTTCCGACTGCAAGGCCGAGTATGCCACCCACGAAAGCACCGGAAACACTGAGCCGAAAGGCCAAGCTCATGTCACTTAGGATCCACCACGGTAAGATACCGACTGTGGAGCCAGACATGGCAAACCCGAGAGAGTAGTTGAGGATGCTACGCTGCCGTGCATCATGTGGAGGCAATAAAAAGTACTTCAAAGATGTTGCAAGACTATCCCCAAAGCAAAACGCCGTTGAGAAGAGAGCACAATTTCCACCCCACTTTACGACACTGGCAAACACTGACATGTTAAGAATGGAAAGGATCCCTACGCCGGATGCTTTAAGAAACTGCACGTCGACGTTCACCGCTTGGATAGCCTTGAGTGATCCCTGAATGATTCCCACGGCGATGCCGCATTTTGTGGTGAACCAGATAAGTGGGAGTCGTGCGTCGAAAAAATGATCAACACCGTAAAAGTCGACACACAGCCGACGCTCATTCGCCACTTTCGCAACGGGTCTTCCAGTCTCTACGGACTCAAGCAAAACCTTCCATGGTGTGGCTACTCCTATTTTCTGTCCCGTCGTCGCTTCATCCACAACCGAACCTGTGGTATCTTGGCCTCCGAGAAGTCGGTAACGCTCCTCCACCTTTTTACGAGCGTACTGTTCGTCCAGTGGCTCCGACCATCCCAGTTTGCGCCCAAGCCACGATATGGAGCCAACAATATCGTGTGTAGCCTCCGTCCGTCGGGTTCGCTTAACCTCCTGAATAGCTTCCCCAATGTCGAGCTCGCGTTTGTACTTTGTCTGCCAAAAGTTGGGTGCTCTGAGTTCTTCCTCCGTCAGCGGCGTACCATCAATGGAAACATTTTTGTCTTCCATCCACTGCGGAGGTCGCATGTGGAGGTCCGGTCCAGACACACCCATTCCACTGGAGTCTCCACGAGCACGTTCATCCTTAACATAGTTCCACACGTAGCCAAGAAGGTTGGAGGGATTGAAGTACACCTCGCCCCCACCCGCGCTTGTGTACGGCGTCCCCGTTTCCTTTGGTCTGTTGGCACCGAAGAGGGCTGACCCAATCACAGTGTCAATCTTCGTCATCTTTTCTTCCATCGTTGACAGACTGATGGTAGCAGTTTGTTTCTGTTCTTTCGTGTCATTCATTTGGTACATGTACGGACAGTGACACGTTTCATTTTGAATGTGCACGCACGAATGCACAAATGTGTGTTAACATATTTTGTGGGGAGAAGGACACACAATAGGAGGGGGGGGGAAGAAAGCGAGTGAAGGCAAGCACATAAACAAAGATCACCATCCGATATACACGGATGTATATACGTGGTTCGGAGTGCGAAATGCAACCCCGTGTGCCGTGTGCTATCGGAAAGGGGAGAGGGGAACGCGCCCTGAGATATCCAATAATTTTCAGTTATTTTACACGCAACACCGTTTCTGTGGAGCCACCTGATGCGCCACCAAACTCCTTTATTTGAGGAGAACACACTCGGTGGTCGCATTTTCAAGTAAGCAGCCCCAATCGGCGGCTACAACTCAGTCGATATAATGCCCACTCATCCAGTAACGAGCCTTCGTCCTAAACCTCACAGGGTCGTCTTTCATCATCTGTGCCGCCTGTTTTGACGTTCCGTGTAGCGGATCATCAGGGTTGGGATCTTGGAAGAGGAGTTCAATCATGATAATAACATCACGAAGACTGAAAGTTGGTTTCCAATCCGTCTGGAAACTTAGACAAACACTCCACTCCGTCTTTCGTGATGCCTTCTCCATACCTTCCTTTTCAGCAAATTCACTTCCCTCAATGTTCGGATGCCACACTCGGTTGGGCCCCACGTACCGCACTCTTGGGCCTTCGTACGGGTATTCCTCACGGAACTCTAGAAGGAAATCGAAGAATCCTCCATGCCAAATGGAAGGCCGGGATGGACGGACGGTGACCTTCATCCGCAGCATGTTATCTGGATCGGGAATCACAACCTTGCTGCAAATACCGTCTAAATTGTCTAAATCATTTTTGAGGCGTAAAACAGCCATGGATTCTTTCTGCCCCGGTTGATTTATTGCGCTTTCACCACCAGACCTGGTGGCCGCCTGCGCCTCCTCTTGCTGCCTCTTGATGCGTGAGAGCATTTGCTTCCCCCCTTTACCTTCGTCCCTTTTCTTTCCTCCCGTATGTATGCCCCTACACTCAACTTCCCTCTTCTCACCTTTCCCTCGTTGCCAACAACACGCCGCTTTGTGATGTAATGCGGCAAAGGGTTAATAAATGAACAAACAAGATAAAGGGGAGAGATCCCACCAGCGCGTGAAGTGAGTGTGTAATGATACGCCCATTTTTCATGGTGCCACTCTGATGGCTCTGAAGCATACTAACTTTTTTTTTTAAAAAGTCAGAAGGGTGGGATGGAAATAGAAAGAGGGAACTACCACCCGCGGCCCCTCCTTCCTTTTCGCGTTCGAAAGGAATACGCGTTTTTGGAAGGAGGGGCGAATGAAGGTCCGAAATACTTTTTAACGTAGCAAAGAACGAGAACGAGGTATCCACAAAGAAATTAAACAAAAATAGAAGCACCTAAGACAATAACGACCACAAGGTGATGATACATCTCCATGTCTTAGTACCTGAAAAAAAAGAAAAAATTAGGTAGTTCCTCAAAAGTCCGCACGCGCAGAGTCACATACTATACTTCTTCACCCAACAACACTCGTAACGCATCGCGTTATCCACGATTATTTCACTCATTTGGAAAAATACATATACATATACAAACACACACCGACACACATATATATATGTGTGTGTGTGTGTATATGGTCGTTTCTCGTCTCTTCCCGCTTCTCTTCCACTCCTTCCTTTGCATCTCATCCGTCTGCTTCTTGTTTCATTGCTCTGCCTCCTTTCGAATTCCCTTCTCCATTTTCTTCAATACAATTTGAGCTGTAAGGTACCACATTTTTTTTATTTTAAAAAGAAACGTACAGGTACAAGTTCAACATGAGCAGAAAACATGATGAGAGAGAAAGCTAACGTTTGGGAGCGTGGTAAGAAAATGTGGAATGCATGGGATGAGTTAATGGGAGTTTTTAAAAACGGGCGACAATCATTGGCACATTGACCGCATTCCACACACTCAGCCA
>NW_027124489.1:76247-81408 GCF_001457755.1 Trypanosoma equiperdum | reverse complement strand
ATATATATATATAGACATTGATCTTTACAATCACCTATACAGCCCATACAGTCATTTATATGTACATATATACAATTGTACGCTTTTGCATGCTCCCTTGCGAGTGGGAATTGGGGGATGCGGTTCAGGAAGGGAAGGGAAGGGTGGGGCACTGAAAGTTCAGATTCCGCTCCGTTCTCCTTCTCCTCGCCGTGCAATCATTCCTCTCAGCCCTTCCAATTTCCCACTCGCCATTCAACGATACAAACCCCCTCCTCTTCCTTCTTTCGTTGCTTTCACCACTTTTCCGCGCGCTCCCCTTCCAAGTGGCCTAACACTCCAACATTACTGTACAAAACTTTAAAGCAATTCACCTCCATTTCCTGATGTCACCGTTTCTCTTCCTTTTAATGAATATTTTACGCCCTGATATCCTTGTCATGTATTTAAAAACATATACGTATAGCGTCAGATGACGATCCAGAGCCGTGACGCGTTCGGGCTTCCTCAGCGCAAGGGGAGCTCATCACGCAGGCTTGTGTCCAACTGAAGCGCATTTACCCCCAGTCCGGGTGGTACGCAATTCGGGTCACGATGGCTCTCGTGTCGGGTTCGGCAGTAATTTGTTTGTTCGCATGGGGAGAAGCAACGCCAAAACCTAATTGTCTCATCAGCTGCTGCGGATACCACCACCTCCCCATCAGTTGACATGCACATGTGCAGAACACGTGACGTATGCCCTGCCAAGTCCGCAACGCGCCGCATCGTTGGGTACTTCCAAATTGTAAGGCGATTGTGGGAATAGCCATGGGAACTTACAAGTTCTGTACCGCCATGGTTCCACAGTACGCCACACACCTGGCTTTCTGCGTTAAAGTTGCTTATGCACTCACCGGTCGACGTGTTCCAGAAGCGCAACATCTTGTCATCAGAACCGCCGCCACTAACCAGAAGATTGTGTTGCACTGGATTCCACGCAATTGCTTTTACCGCTGCTGTGTGCTTATTGAGTAACATGGAGGGTGTTGAGTTCATGGATAAAGTGCGCATGTCCCAGAGCAGAAGTTGATTGTCGTTTCCACCACTTGCCAGGCGCAATCCATCAGGTGACCAGCGCAAACCACACACACTTTGCCGGTGAGCCTGCAGCGTCCATGTGCCTAGAGGGTCCCGTAGATCATTAATACGAATGGTTGTGTCCTTGCTGCCGCTTGAAAGGACGCTTCCATTCCATGAGAGAGCCCCCACACGATCCGTGTGGTGATGCAATCGGCGTGTAATGCGCTCCGCCTCTACATCCCAAATCTCCACTGAGCCGTCGTCAGCGCCCAGGGCCAAGTGATTTCCATCCTCACTCCAACTAACACCGCAAATGATCCCGTTGGCTGGTCGTTGGCACGGGAGCTGCGCAATGTTAGATGTTTTCTCATACCACAGGTAGACAGACCCTTGCAACCCCACAGCGAGGACGTCCTTTGCGGACCAATCCATGAGCTGAAGGTAAAAGTCGTCTATCATATCCACCGCGTCGAGAATACGCTCTGGAGCTCGCGATATAACCCGGAACGTTCTTGACATAAAATTCCTTGCCCGATTTTCCTCGAATACCACACCCAGCGAGTTGCTGTACCGCTCCTGCTCTGTTTCTGGTGCGGGCCGCGGTTGCACCTGACTGTTAATCCCCAAAACAGTAGACTGGGTGCCCGGGAAAAGTGTACGGGCAAGTTTATTTGTGTATGGTTCCGTACCGAGCTCTGGTGCACATGTGTAACTACATTGAGCGGCGCGTTTGGCAGATTTGCTGGGGCTTCCACCACCACTACTGCCGCCGCCACCACCAAAGACGGGTGGAGCAGAGGCCCCACCACCACCACCACCCGTCGTGCCACGATTTGGCGGCGTCACCATCACTGAGGAATGGGCCCTCTGACCTGACGCGGTACGCAGTGGCACAACATTCTCTTTTGTTGTGAGGAAGAAATGTGATATGGAATTATCCTGTGAATTCCGATCGGAAATGAAACGGTCCGGAGTCGAGAAGGAAATGTTCACCGGAGGTGATGGCGTTTCGTTGGAAACCCAACGCGTGGGACGCGTAGGGGTGTTGATGCTCAACTCGAAGTTCATCTACCCCTATCCGTTCCTTTATTTATTGATTTATTTTTTCGTTCACCCGCCAACAGTTTACAACGCACAAATGCACTCACACACAATAACAAGAAAACAGACAAACAAAAAAAACCACAAACAAGTCAACCACGACCCTCTGCTTCTACAAGTAACGGAGTGAATTAAAAAGATGTAAAACAACAGCAAATGGGCTTATCTGCTACCTGTCGATTCGGTTTCCCTTCTGAAATTAATTTCTTTCGCACTACGCGTCCAAGCACCTCAGGACAAAACAACGACAAAAGTGATATAAAGCAAACGAAAAAAAAAACTCGATAAAGTCTTTCTTCTTCTTCTTTCCCTTTCGCTGTACCGCTTCGTGATATATATTTGAAAAAAAAAAAATGAAACTACAGGGCTCTCTCACTTCACCAAAAACTAAGGGTATTTCCCTTTTTTTTGTTCTCCTGTTCTTTTTTTTTTTTTTGACCCTCCCTTTACCTATTTATTCCGATTTGGTATTTTCTTTTCAATTAGCCTCCTTCTGTAGGGTAAGCCTCCTTGCCTTTTCTTCTGATTTGTTTTGAGAAAAAAACCAAAACCAAAAGGCAAAAAAAAAAACTTACAAAAAAACGGAGGGAATATATATGTGGTGTTTGCTTGAATTCACGTGTCGTCGTATGTTGATAACAAACGCCGGGGTTCCCTTCCTCCTTTTGTTTACTTTTAGTTGTTAAAATCCTTTATATAACAATATATACTCTTTTCTCTTCCTTCTTTTTTAATTTTTGATAGGGAAGAATATATATATATATATATATATCTCCCCAATCAATCAATGAGATCCGTGCGTCAACGGTTCGAAGTTACTAGCGTGAAGGCAAATAAGCCGCAACAATACAAACACTACTAGTAATAATGATAATAATAAACAGGTACAAGGGAGCAGGAACTATGAAACAGAAAGGTCAATTAATTACAAGTGGAAATCAAAGTGAAGAAGTTTACAAAAAGATAAAGTGACCCTTTTACTTTTTTTTTTGCTTTTGTTTTTGTTTTTGAAAATATATTTTTTTCTGTTCTGTTCTGTTCTTTTTTTTTTGTTTCTTGTTTGTCTCTTGGAGTAGCTGAAAAGCCAAGGAGAGACAATGAGGGGGAGCGAACTAATAAAACAAAATAAGAAGATGCCGCTCTGGCGAGGTGAGTGAAATACAAACTAAAACAATTGCGGGTACCTAACAGCAATAAGAACGAAAAAGAAATGTCAAACGACAAAAAAAAAAGAAAAGAAAGAAACAAAAATAGAATAGAAGAGAAGCGAATATGAATAAGTTGAGCAGATAAAATGAATAAAAACCCCAAAACAGCAGCAGGTTATGAGCAAAACAAAAATAAAACGAAGAAGTGACATATTTAAGTGGAGGGTTGATGGCCCGAAGAAAAGTTGTGGGAGTTTGAATGAGAGGGATAGTGAAGGGATCAAACACATATAACGAAACGATGTAAGTATTGCAAAATAATAATAATAGAAAAAAAAAGAAACAAATAACTTTCATATCATATTATATATTTATTTATTGAAAGAAATCAGGCTTTTCACTCCCTCCCGTTCCCATACATACGCAATTGAGTTTATATAACAAAATGCACCTCATAGGATCAAATCAATGCATTCTCTCAGATACCTGTACACTTTTCTCTCTATTAATTTTTTAATTTTTCTCTCATTCCTCAACCACCACGCGGAGACCAAAAAGTAATGGATGACACATACACATACACATACACACGCATATATTTATTTATTTATTCATTCAAATATTTATATCTTTATTCATATTTCAACCATTTTCTTCTTTAAATTATACACACTTACATAAACAAATACAAAACACCAGTCTGGTTAATTCACCCATAAACTCAAGTGAGCACGAAACGAATACGTAAGAAGTAAACATAAACACATAAAAGAAATGTTGTTAACAGCAATGATGTTGATAATGAGATTGAATGAAAGGGAAAAGAGGAGATAATATATATAATAATAATAATAATTAAAAAGAAGGTAACAAAAAATAATCTGGAGGGAAGAACTTATATATAAATACTGCTTTATTATCTTTTTTTTTAAAAAAAAGAAAAGTAAAAAGATAAACATATACGACGATAAGATAGGATCCGGGGCTGCAGCAACAGTTAGCCCCGGCGTTAATAACAATAATGATAATAATATTTATTATTATCATTATATTAGTCGTGTTAAAGTGCTGCAATTTGGGTTGACACATGCGGGCTTGTTTCACTTCACTCCGTTATATGTTCGTCACACTCGTATAATAATAATAATTCAACGTACGCGCACATAAATATTCATATCAAGATATAACACATAATATATATATTATGCAAATAAGTCGTAGTGCACCGCGTCACGCATGCGTGACTTTAAAAAATTAAAGTAATCGAAGTAAATAAATATAATATTAATAAAAAAAATATGATAAAACACACGTGTATCAACACTGAGGAGGAAGGGATGAAGAGGGAAGGGAAATTATAATAAAGTAACGAGTCGTGTTTGTATTTTATTAACTCACACTTGGAAAAAAACAACAACAACAACCCTTTATCTCGATTCGTTCCTGTCGCGCTCTACTATTCTCTCTTTCATTCAAGCAAAAAAATAAAAAAAAAATTGTCTAGAATTCACACGAACACAGACGTGAGCAACAAATAAAAAATCCTTTCACTTTCTTTTAACATCGTCCGATCGAAACCAAGTGCGCGCCGACACGATTACTTACTTATTTTCTTTTGTTTTCGTAAACGCTCAAAGGGAAAAACAAATAAATAAAACTAACGAAAGAAAAAAACGGGGGACATACATATTACGCACACGCACACAGTAGCGCATACGAGCAAAGAAAAAGGAAAGCACTCGCCAATTGTAAACGTGAAGTGAAGAGCAGAGAGAAACACATCGTGGTTCAAGGGAAGATAAATTAAATTAAATTAAATACATAAAAGGACTTACATCATCTCACTAGACGTCATTACACAAATATGTCCTCTT
>NW_027124489.1:63636-76218 GCF_001457755.1 Trypanosoma equiperdum | reverse complement strand
CCCCCCCCCCCCCACACACACACTAACACTTTAAACATTTATTCTCCGTGACGCTCAAGGCAAATAAACCAAACAAATAAATGGATGTGGTATTGTGCAATACATGCACTTATTCTTCCCCTCTTTTTCCTTTCATTTCAATTTCTTTCTGGAATACATGTGTAACATATAGTTGTATTTTTAATGACAATAATATATATAAATATATATATGTTACCCAGGCTCGTGGGACACATCACACCACACCGCACCGTGCCCTCCGCACTAAAATGATAAAATGCCAAAAAAAAATAATAAGTAAAATAAACACAAATACAACAGGTGTACATGCAGTATTTGTTCCTCGATACACTTTTCTTTACCTTTGCTCTTATTTTCCTTTTGATTCACTTCTCCATAGTAAATGCAAAAAAAAAACAAAACAAGAACCCCTCACGATAAAGGACAGCGTTTCGTCACAAATCACTCGATACAAACAAAAATAGGTAAATAAATAAAAGAGAGGCGTGCGACAGGTGGAGGTGGAAGGGAAAAGATACAAAACAAAAACAAAAACAAAACAAAAAACAACAGGCACATTACGCAAAAACAAACAAATAAAGGTGACCAACGGCAGTCACAAGAACCAAATGGCTCCCAACTTGCATATCAACTGCGACTACAGACATAAACGTACACATGAACACATAAATACACATTGAGAAATACACATACAAAGTGGGAATGCGGATGCGGAACCCTTCCACATCCACGGTAACTGAAAAGCAATACGACCGCAACCGTTTTGCAAACTGCACTTGAATAAACCGCGCATTTTTATTGTTATTATCATTATTATTTTTTCTCTTTGTTGCTTTTTTGTTTCCCCTCCTCTCTCTCTTTACATTACCCTCTTTGGCACCGCATATTATCGAAACGAATACGGACCATCACGCGTAGAGCCCCCGCGTCGCATCAACTACATCGCTGATGCAACCACTCAGTGTTCTCTTACCCCCTTTCGCAGCCATCAGTACTTCACACAAAACTGCAACAATTGTATCACGGGTATTTTGTGAATCCCTCCGCTCATCGAGAAATACAACAACACTTTCATTTCTACCGAGACATGTTGTGAGATAATTCTTGAGAGCTCCGTAGGCAGATACTGTATAGGAGGTTTTCTCTTCCAATATAAAGTAACTATGGAGGAACCGACAAACTGATTTAGAGAGAATATTCGGTATGGGAAGACAATCCCCGACATTCATTGCCGTCTTTCTAACGACTGGCGAGCGAATTTCACATTCGCTATCATTTCCATTAACCCTCACTGACTCCTTCTGCCGGCGTCGAACGTGCTCTTCCATTGCAGCAGAATTCACTTCACCTGTGGGGAGCCACGACTCGAATTGTGTCAACACAACATTACGCGTGCCGAGTGCCTCTAGTATAGTCAAGTTATATAGTTTAATGCTTTTAGAAGCAACGAAGAGTGGCACCTCGGGGTATACTCGACAAGGATAAATGTCGTTCCACGTAATACTCACACTTGTCGACTGATTAATTGATGCATACCACTCTTCCAACAGCGATGGGGCATCGTCTAAAATTAACTCCAACTTGGAACATGATGTGATCTCAGCTGGTAGATGGCGCAATGGGTTGGCAGTCAGCACCACCTTTTGCATAGATTCTCCTGAGAGGACGGATGCACCGCACTCGTTACAACCCACGTATGCCACTTGGTTGTGGTTCATGCACAATGTTTGAAGTTCCCGGGCGCAGGTGAGCGCGGGCGGTATGTCTTTGATATGATTGTGAGATAAATCCAGGAACTGTAACCTAGGGGCGTGGAGAACATCCAGTGGAAATTGCCTGAGCGAGTTTTCACAAATCTGCAGCACGCGAAGGTGTTGAAACTTCGAGAAATCAACTGTTCCCACACACGTGAGCTTGTTATTGCTGCAACACAGCTTCGAAACCAACGGTGCCGCCTCCGCTACGAAGGAATGAAGTGTAGTCATGAGGATTCCGTCAATTCGAAGCGCTCCTCTCACAGCATCCCCGACGAAACTACTGACTATCTTATGCACTTCGTGTATGTCAGCTTCGTTGGTCACTAAACGTTGGGTACTCTCCAATGAGGATGCCTCTGGGAGTTCAGGGAAAAAATCATCTTCATCGTCCACGTCGTGCGTGTTGATATGACGAACCATCATTCGGCGTATTCTGCGCACAAACTGCACGCCATGAAAGAAATCACCGACCCGTTTCCCTCGAAGCACTGCTTGCTGTGCACGGGCGTACAAGTCTTCCGTGATGCACCCCGCTGACTCATTGGAAGGCTCGACTGTTGTATAACTTTGCGTCACATATCCACTAAAGTACGGGTGCTTCATAGCATCGTGTAGCATCATTCGCTGCGACATATCCTTATTTAACATTCGGCGCAATAAATCCTTCAACTCGGGCTCTACTCCTTCTTGAATGGGTAGCGGTGTTGGATCTAGCATACTGTCCCTCAAGCTGGAAATGGAGGTAGTGCTATACGCGAGGGTGCCATGTGACATTTGATATAACGTCATGGCAAAAGCCCAACTATCTGCAACATGGCCTCCAATATGCGTTCCAGCAAACTGTTCGGGGCAGCTGTATGCGGGAGTGCCGCCAACCTTGCAGGTTCGCGTCGAGCTACCGCAAGCACCAAAGTCAGCTATCTTCGCGACGTCATTGTCGTCAACAAGGCAATTTGCCGGTTTAATATCCCAGTGATAAAGATACTGTGCGTGGAGTTGCAACAGGCCGGATAGTATGTCACATCCGTATTTTCTCACCTTCTCTGGGGGTAGCGGCGGCTCACCGTGAACATGAACTGGTCCCTTGGCACAGTATTCCATGATTACGTACACCTTATGCGATTCAACGTCATCTATCACCTCTTTCAGTTTTATGAGATTGGGATGTGATACAAACTTCATAACCGCGATTTCGCGCAGAAGGTCATCATCGCTGGCGGTGCTGGACTTCGAAACGATCCCATGATGTATTTTTTTGGTACGGTCACATCGCAATATTTTCACTGCATAAAACGTACGATCCTGGTGGTGCTGCACGAGATTAACTTTCGCGTGTGACCCCCTTCCAAGCACCTTTATCACCACATATTCATTGATTACTTTGTTCCCGTCCCTATTTCTCCCCTTGTTGATGAGGAATGAGTCAGTCACATTGCTATTTACGGCGCGCCTGAAGCTTGTTAGCTTGTGCCTGTGCAGTGCCGCCCCAATTTCCGCATGGCAGTCAGTGCAGAAGATCAGCATACATAAATCGCATCGGTACACCGCCTCCGTGTCGAGTATACAACGGCTGCACCTCTCACATGGGTCATAAAAGAGGCTGCTACACCCACAGTCCGTCCCTATGAAACTATAACGATGCCCCGCATAATTATTGGAGTGTTCTACGCTGCTGGCTGTAGTTGCTGTGTCTGCTATGGTGCCGTTAGTGCCGTCCATGCTGTTATTAATACTGAGTCGTCTCAGCGTTTCGTACTCCCCCCAACCACAGCGGCGTGAACATTCATGAGGACGAGCCGTTGGACTGTAAGAGTCACACCTATTTACTCCACATGGGCTTTGAAAACGTGAATCCCTGCTATTGCAGTGGGAAAATGTTGGAAGTATGGGTACGTTGCACACGCCAGTGCTCACCACAGAGCCGGAACGACATCTGCTTTCAAATGCGTTGCTGCTAAACCTCGCGTCCGAATCAACCTCACTGTTTAAATGCGGGATTCTAAGAAAACTGGTAGCCACATTGCTGTCGGTAAAATTCGACGCGAAGGGCGATCTCCCATTTCCTCTTGTGGAGTCAGCGGCGTCCGACGGAGCAAAGGAAGCTTCTGCGGTTTTGATGGGAGGTAAAGCCTCGTTGGTGTTTGGTTGATTGAGATACGATGCGCTTGTAGTCATGCTATCATTGGAGAACTTCGACATGACGAAGGTCCCCTGGTGTCCTTTCAGGCCTTCGATGACGCTTGTTGAAACAGACGGAACCTCCTTGAGTTTGGCGTTAGGGGAAACCTCAGCGGCGCCCAGCTTAGGCGAACATTCGGCTGCGGAATGTGGTGATTTATGCCGTTCCCTGTCATCGGATTCCACAACCCTGCTGGAGGCACCACAGCCCATCACTTTTTTTAACCACACTGTCGTTTTACTCCCTTGGCTCCTTCACGGCGCTCTTAGATAAAGGAAAAGTAAGTAAGCCAAGTCCCTTCTGTTTTCTAGTAGAATGGCCTGGTAAGGGGGTGAAGGAGAATGCAGGTAGAGTGAGCGATACCAAGAGAACCAACCAGAACGATGGAAGGGAAGCGTGCCTCCGTCAGCCTCACTTTTCCCCCTTTTTGGCTAGCCCGTTATGTGTGGCGTCCTTGTTCAGCGAGGTGCGCGCGCCGGAGCGAAATCCTTAACTTCTGTGTGGCCACCCACCGTCACCTTTGCTTGGTTCTTCTTACCTTCGGTAAGCAAAATGCGTGTTTAAAATGCGTTTAACAAGTTAGCAAAACAGAAGGAAGAGAAAGAATAATGGGTGAGAGTAACACGGTACTTAGAGTATGGCTCTACCCATCACCTTCGCATTTACTCCCACTGAACTTCACGCTACAAACGTCAACACAAGCACCCACGTAAATATAGTTATAAAAAAGTATATATATATATATATGTATGTATTTGCCTTAGGATGTGTATCCGCCACGTCGCTATTCTGGGGGTATTCTCCAATGCATACTCCCTCGCCCGTATTTGCATGGTGGTTGCAACAACACGACCACGCCAACAAAAAGAATACGGAATGTTTAAAAAAGAGTCGGCAGCAAGGACAATGTCAACTTTCATCATCTCCATACACTTCATTCAATAATAACAACACTGAGAAAAAATACACTCTGACGATAGATTTAGTAAGAACAAACAAGGCAATGGGCGTGGTGGTGCTGGGGAAAAACACCACAGGACCAAATTTTCTCACGGCTAGTCGGGCACGAAAGCGCCCGTTCTCCGCGCCATTTCAAATGTTCGTATATTTGTGTATAGGAGAGTAAAATTTGGTAGAACGGATCAAAAAACACCACCCATTCCTCCTCCAACCCCGTTCTGTCTTTCAGCTACCATCATGATTTGGTGAGGACTTTGCGTAGCTCCTTTTCGTCCCACCACTCAGGGATTCTCGCATCGACAGTTGTGCCATCGCTCAGTGACAACCCCGGAAAGCTTCGCGTCGTGATGTCCACGTGGTTCAAACGCAGTAACCCGAGCCCAACGTTACCACATGCAGTGAGAACCTCACCAACCTTCTGGTTGCCGATCACCAACGTCCCCTCAACATGCGGTGTTTTTTCGCCTCCCTTCCCGTCAAACAGCTCCCCCTGAAGGAACAGTGGTACTGTGCGCTTGCGTGTGACAAGCATTACATGAGTACGGTGAGTGAGCTCTTGTCCCATATAACAGCCTTTGTGAAAACTGACGCCTCGTAACAAGTCAGTGTTTGCTTCAAAGGGTAGTGTTTTCGAAGGCCTGAACACTTCGGGTCCTTCACCGACGCCGGCTGCGTACAGAAATTTCTTGTACAATTTCTCTGAGTCCAGAGTGGGTGGGGCACCTTTCCGAGGAACAATCATCTTCCGAAGAGTGGCTGGGAGAGCGAAGCTGCGTGGGTCAGTAAATGTCTCCGCCAAGGTATCGAATGAATCCACACCTTGTGGGCCACTAAGTTCCTGGTCCCCACCGTATGTTGCCGACGATGATGATGGGGAACTTCCAGCATTGTCTCCGCAGGACGAGATCGAATTTCCAATCGTTGCAGCAGCCACCACCACCAACTCTTCGGCTGCACTCCGTATTTCTAACTTCTTGCGCATCCGGTACTCTTTCAGGTGCTCCAACAGGGTGTCCGCAACGCCACAATGCACATCAATCATAATAGTTACCTGTCCTTCGGGCGTGCGAGTCGATTGGTAAAGATAGGCATCGCACATAACGCGACCCGTGTGGTGAAGAAAACATCCCCACAGGCTGCCACCGTGCTGGAGTTGCCGCAAGTCATTTGTGAAGAGGCCCTGCAGGAATTCATGAGCAACAGACCCGGTAACCTGAAGAAGGGCGCGTGATGAGAGGAGACACTTGAACCCCATACGCGGAACGCTCCGAATAGAAACTAACTTCACAACTTGCGTGACCTTTTTATGTTTCTTTGTTGCAGTTGCTCACACGATAGGATTGGACGCGCGCGCAGAGCTCCTCATACTACCAACAACGGTAAACGTAGTACATTTAAATGATAAGATATGTGTATGTATGCGTTTTTTTTCCTTGGAAATTTGTAATGACGATCGAGAGCAGCGTTAGCACAAGCAGCACAACGAGCCCTACCCGACCATACGTAACTATTACGGTTAATATCAAGTAAGTTAATGTAACTAATAACGCCTCTCGCCGCGCGATAAACCCACCACGTATGTCCGCGTGAGAACCGGAGAGCGAACAGGAAGCACGCCATCCAAACAACCAAAACGCACGTTTAATAAATAAACCTTATGTTGGTTCACATTCAGTTACGCATAGTGGGCAATCGCAGTTAAACCCGTAGCTGCTAAGCAGGAACTCCCTTCGTGCCTTGTTTGTGGGATACGCCCCAACTTCAATGTACGACGTTCTCACCTCCTCGCCGCTGGGAATATCTCGCAACGCCACAACGACGGCCTTGACCCCGCCATGGGTCGGCACAAATCGGACTGATGGTGCGCAACTATGGTTTATCTTCGCCGCCGCATCATAGAGAGCCACACCTCTGGAGTGAGCTCTGTTCGGGTCCACAGTTTGGAACAGAAATTGGAGTATTTTCATTTGACGGTTTAAACGATCCACCTCTCGCCCGCTACCAACGTTGGAATCTTCGTTCTCACAAACGTTTTCACCTCTGCCTTTGCCAAAATGTGTTTCGCTCTGGATACGGTATATGCCACTCAGTATTGGCAACCTCTCGGATAACAAGCTATAGAGCGGGGAAACTACAACGTACATGTGTGCATTAGCATCTGTTACCCAAAAGCAACGTAGGTAAAGTTGGAGGGGGAACCATTCAGCTGTGCTAGAGCACACTCTCTCTGCACTGCATAGTCCTTCACAAAATTTATCTTCGCTACCTGCAACTGCAGTGGCTACCTTTCCTTCATTCACGCAGCAAAGAGTTATCCAGCGGCAAACGCACTTCCACGAGAAGCGAAGAAACGAGCGCTGCTCGGGTGATAGGCCTCGCGACGCACCCTCGTCGTAATGCTGTACAAATTCTTGCACTCTTTCACCAAGACGCTCTTCAAACTGTTTGTTAGCTGCCACCGAGCCCGTGGAAAGAATGTCCGAGAGAAAGCGAGCAAGGATGAACAGAACAAGCCGCAATCGTGCATTATACTTCTCTGCAAGAAACTCCAACGTAGCGAGTGCATGGGCCTTGGTTGGCCACACTTCCACCGCGACTTCAGCCGTCAAGGTTGTTGACTGGTACATGATCGTATCAGCGGATGGTGTGCGTAGCTTGTCAACATCTTCAATGCCTTGTGCCTCCATTACGCCAGAGGTGAGCTGCAGTTCGTTGCATGGCGGTTCCCGCAACAGTGGAAGCACGAAACGCCCGCCCCGGCCCCCAAGGCAGCGCTCCTTGCATTCCATACTGCAAAACCGAACCTCCGCGCTATCGGCTCTGCCTTCTGGTATATCGTCACTGGCTTCAACCCCCTTCTGGAAGTGTTCCCACATTTCATGGTCCTTGAACGTGTCATATAACTTGTCAGGTGAGACTATAACAGCCAGCTCCGGCGCTTCGACAGCACATTCCGTGACGCCCGCTCGATTACCAACTGCTTCATGTTCATATTTTTGCTCTTCACATGCATTACTACTGCCGTGCGCTCGCTCATCAAGTTGCGATGACCCTCCGGTGGTTGCCTCAAGTGCGAGCAGCGCTAAGCGCCGGCACTCCTCCTTTAGACTGGTGAGGATCATACCGCAACCGCCACAGATGCGATGAGGTTCCAGTGCGTCTTGTCTTTGGGCCTTGGCAAATGCGACGGGGTACTCCTGCAGAAGGACATCCCCCGCTTTGGCTGGTTTCAGTGTATAGGAACCCACGCCATGACTCTCACCAATGTAACGTACCTCAAGACACCCAGGCATTATCCGGTCATATATGTATATATATATATATATATATATATGAGGGACGGGAGGGAAATCGCCACCCCACCTGCTAATGAAACGACTGCGCGCGGGGTTGAGTGAGGAAGAAAAAAAAAAGGGGGAAATTTGTGCGTGTGGGAACCTATGAAGGGTTCAAGTTGCAAATAAATAAAAGAAAGGGGGGAAAATAAGGCAGTAAAAAACACAGGGGGTCGGAAACTTTTCCTCGATTCGTTTTCCGTTTGTCCTGACCCGGCAGCACAACACAACTCGACAACCGGCCTTGTAGTGACGAGAGGCATCAAAGTGATCATGGCAGTTGCAGTAGCCGTCGCAGGTGCCCACAATCATTTTTTTTTTGTATTCCTTCTTTTCTGCCGCCACGCAATGGAACCGTTTCTCGCCACAATTCGGTTTTAGACCCACTTTCCATTGCTTCGCCCTGCCACTCACTACCTTTTAGCACTTTTCAACAGAACCCAACAACTTCTCAAATACCGCTTGTGGCTAACCGATTCACGACGGCCGCCTCAAGCCCCGTCTCAGCTTCTCCGACGCCATAAAAGTCTCGGACGGCCGCTTCTTTACAGTAACGGTTGTTATCTGACAAGCGATGCGGTTCACCTTCAACAAATGCCGCAACGCCCTCCACATGTTGGGACGATGGCGCATGCAACACAATGACGACTGCAGTTGTGGTGCTTGCGCAAGTAAGGCGCTCCAGCACCCGGTCGAGGTTGCGAGTGTGCGACAGCGACGAAAAAACATCGCGAGCGGTAACCTTCCGCTCTGGTACGAGAGATGTGCCGCAAGCGGTTGATGAAGAAGCGACTGATTTGGCACCGCTTTCTGTGATAAGCGGCTCAGTTGATAAGCGATGCAGAGCCACGGAAAGGTGAAGGTGCGACACAATGTAAGCTGCATCTATAACCGCCGCGTCAATCTTTTTCTTCTTGAAGTGATCGTGGAGTGCAGCGGCATTGCGAACATTATGAAATGCCATGACGGTAAACTCACCAATTCGTTCCATTACGCGTCTCCCCAAGTTTCCAAACAAATTCACTTGCTTTTCCAACGTGACGCTTGTTCTACTTTTGTCTTTGCTATGGTTAGCGTTAAACGTAGGTGTTTCTTCTATTGCTAGGGCGTTAAGACTTGTGTACAACTGAATGACACTTCCAGTCACCCTTGCAACTGAAAGTTACGCCTGCTCAAATTCGAGAATAAAAGGCGGGATGGAGTAAACATAAGCTATTAAATTGAAGCAGTTTAAAAAAGAAGGGAAAACGGGCATTCCAAACGGCAGAACGGAAACAGCAAATAACAACAGAAGAAAGTAAAGCATATCACCCCCTTTCCCTACTCGTTTTGTTTTGAACACCTCTGGTTTCCACTATGTCATTGGTATAACTTTTTCCTAAGGCGAAGCAAGGGTATAGCAATAATAAAAATAATAATATGAAGCATCCACACAAGGGGTAAAAAAAAAAAAGAAAAACGGAGAAACAGGGAAGAACACAAGGGGAAAAAGGACATCAAAGTAGCGTATTCAGTTTTCCACCTTCCCTTTCCCCTCCAGATGAAGTTAGATTTTCCTCATTTTTCCTTTTGACGGATATGCCCTTTCCTTCTTCATCGTACAAAAGTCAAAGGAAAAATGATAAAAAAGGAAAACCTCCTTTTCATGTTATTTCAGGAAGCAATCACGTAAACTGTTAATTTTTCACTTTCATTTCTTTGCTTCAATTTGTTCTGCTCTCGCTGATTAAAAGAAAACATAAAAGTGAAGGCGGGCAGGGAATTATTTTACCCTTCATATGTACTACTTCCTCTTCCCTCTTTCTTCTTCTCCTCCCCCCCCCCGTACACTAAACGATTATACATCTGTACAAAAACAAACAAACAAACAAAAAAGCAGAATCCTATATAAATATATATATATATTTATTTATTTCCTTCCTTCTCCACTTCCACATACCGCCTTATTTATGCGGTGGCCTCGACGTGAATGTTGTAACGTTTGGCTGCGGCATTGAATCCAACCCATGGGCGTCCGTAAGCGAGTGAAAGCGTGTGCTTCCCGGGTTTAAGGGCTTTCACTTCGAGTACCATCGTGCCACCCGCACCAACCAATAGGCGTCTGTGATTCTTGTGGTTATCATGAGGCGCACGGTTGTTAAATTTGCTTTGGATGGCGAAGGTGCAATCGCTGAGTTCGGTACCGGCGAGACCTGAACGAAGCCACGTGTAGCCGGTGGTTGGGTTGCTCTTAAGTTCAATCGTGAAGGTTTCACCAATGACCATACGGATGGTCTTGTTGTTGTCTTCCTCAGTAAATAGGTTGTGGGACATATTGTATTAGGTCACTTTCGCGGGGAGAAAAGAAAACAAAAAAGCTTTTCTAGTGGAGTGTGTGTGTGTGTGTGTGTCACGACAAAGGGGGAAAGTGAAATTGAAAGAGAGAGAGAGAGGGAAAAAGAAAAGAAAAAAAAGAAGAAAGAAAGAAGTCAAGCACGGTGTAGAAGCGGGAGGGGTTGAGGAATGGAAGAGCAACAAAAATCAATGACATGGAGAGTTATCACAAGCCACCGTGTTCCACCTGCACATTCGTGGCATTATCAACATAGCTGTTTTGTTTGATGGAGCGGTGCACGTACCAAATGCAGCAAGTGGAAGTGGGAGGAAATATTGCCGTCACATGCTTTTCGTTTCCTTTATTTCCCTTTTCCCTTTTCGTTATATTATTTTGTCACTTCTCGTTAAGGGATTGAACAACCTGGCACTCATGCAACTGCACGCGTGAGTTTGTTTCCCTGTATCGCTTATCTTCTCCATAGTTTTCGCTATCCCTTTTCCAATTCTTCCCCACTCCCCACACCTTTCTATCTTTTTTCTCTTTTTTCTTTTTTAAAAAAGGCAAAATAAGAGGCTTCGGGAATGTGAAGGAGATACCACGCTGAAAGAAACGGTTAGAAGGGCAGCGATGCCACGCAACCGGACGCCCAAGAGGGTTCTCCGTCACCACAGCATCATTGAAGCAATGGAAAGAGGGATAAGAGCGAATACAAAAACAAACAAACAAAAGCGTGGAAGGAGAAGTGATGGTACACAAATGTGATGATGGCGCATCGGGACATTTCTCGCCACACCTTCATCACTTGTACCACACACTTTTCATCTTTTTTGTTTTGTCTTTCCATTCAACTTTTCCTATTCTCAGCACGCTTTCTCCTCTCGCGCCCACACCAGTTACCCCCTCTCTTTCTTTCTTTCTTTCTTCATTCTTCAACCCTCCTTCACTTTTTTCTTTTTTTAATCTCCACCCCCCTCCCCCATTGTTTCACCTTCATTTTATTTGTTAGTTTTGTATTATCCACACAACCATCCACACACCGTTGACTTTAGATCCGTATTTCTTTCGGTGTTGGACTTACGGCACCACCTTCGTCCTCCCAACGGCATCTGCAGCTGGAAAGAAAAGGAGAGAGAGAGGAAGAGGCAGAAGTTTTTTTTTTTTAATTTAAAAAAAAGAAAAGCAGGACAGCGAAAAGAAAGAAAGGGGTCGAGGATGAGAGGGCTATTGGAATTAAAACAATAACACGCCGCGAATGACAACAACAGTCAAAACAGCGCTTTTTTGTCATTGTCCCTCCATTCCATTCCATTCAACTACCCATCCACTTCCTTTTCTCCTTCTATTCCTCTTTTCCATTTTTTTTTTCCATTCCTCTTTTTTCTTCACATCATGCGATACCGAAGTATTGACAAGTAGGCCTGGTGGTTGTGGTTGTGGTTGTGATTGTGGTGGTGGTGGTGATGAGGAGAAATAAATTTATTGAAAGGGTTGAAATCCACCCATCACACGCTGCGAATTTCCACCCCGACTGCCACGACCACCGCCACGTCCACCACGCGCCATTACCCCGCCTGCCACCATTCCCATAAGTGCCATCATTGCTTGATAGGGATCAGGCATTTGAGCTCCCCGCCCGGTCCCTCCGCCGCCACGTCCACCACGCGCTCGTTCCGGTCGGAATGATGAGCGTTTTTTCGTCACCTTTTCAGCCATCGAAGTATTAAAGAAAAAAAAAGAATGGAGGAGTGGAAAGAAGAAGAAGTGATTTCACATTGATTCATGAGTATATATATATATATATTTAAAAAAAAATGAGAGAGGAGAATGAAGAGAGGAGGAGGGGAGCGGCTGAGGGATTGCAAGTAAGTGAATGAGGGCATTTACGCAATGTTTGTGTATGTTCTTTTTTTTTTTTTTGCGCGTGCTATTTATATATATATATTTTTTGTTGGTGGATGATACTGTTGCACTATCATTGTTATATTTGTTAATTTTGGTGACAGTACCAATATT
>NW_027124489.1:61765-63623 GCF_001457755.1 Trypanosoma equiperdum | reverse complement strand
TTTTTTTTTTTTTTGTGAATCTAAGCCATCTATGGGGGGTGACGATAGAAGAGGTCTAAAGCCCCATATTCTTTTTTTATTTTTGGTTTTTAGTGCATTTCTTTGTTGCTATTGTTATTTTTGTTGTTGCTCAGTAATTTGATATATATATATATATATATTATATAAAAGTTTTCTTTCCACCCCGTTTCCAATACTTCATTTAGTGGTGTATGTACTGTTAGCGCCATTATATTATTATTATTATTATTATTATTGTTTTTCTTCCATTGTTTAGTTTGTTTTTGTTGTGAAGCATTTTTCAATGGTTGTGTCATTATGCTGCTAACGTTTTTCACTCTCTTTATTATTTTGATTTTGATTTTCTTTTTTTTTTCAAAAACAAAAAAAAAAGAGAAGAAAAGAAAAGAAATTAAAATCACTACTAGTATTACCACTATTACTATTCACTATTATTTGTTTATTTATTTACTTAAATGTTGTTGTTGTTGTTATTATTCACTCAATCACTTCCTCTCGCACCCTTCAGTTCGTTCCCCTGTTTGTAGAGGGGAGTGGGAAAAGTGGGGAGAAGTTGAAGGGAGCGCACACAAAAAAATGCGCCCCATTATGTACAGGAACTCACGGTCAACATACAATTAAAGTGCTACCCTTGAACATGGTGTTGTTTTTAGTATCAATAGCTTTACCCATTCCGGTGTAAGTGGAAAATTCAACATATGCCGTGCCCTTCAACTCACCAGTTGTGCGATCGCGCAGTAACGTACAGTTGAGGATGGGACCACAGTCGGCAAATAAATGCGCCAACTCCTCTGGCGTGGTTGTGGGTCCGCCATTATCACCTTTAGGAAGATTTCCAACAAAAATGGATCGCCCATCGCTATCCTTTGAGAAATGGTGAGGTTGACCAGGCGCATGTGATGTTGAACCACTGACTTGCCCATGCAATACACCCATTTGCTGTGGTGACTGTTGTTGTGACTGCTGATGTTGATGTTGATGTTGCATTGGTTGTGGAACTGCGGATACACCAAAGCTGGGCATCATGTTTTGCATGCTCATTTGATGCTGCTGCTGCTGCTGTTGTTGTTGTTGTTGCTGTTGTTGTTTTTCGCGCTGCTGTCGGTCCGCTTCCAACTCCGCCTCTATTCGCGCAATTTCTGCCGCAAGATTGTCTTCCATTGTTCAATCCTTCCTTCATCACACATACGTAAAAAAAAAAAAAGGAAATGCCCATAAAGATATATAAACAAGAGCCACGGGTCGCTAACAAATACAGTAGAAACCGCTATCATAAATAGAACGAAAAGTTCATCACACGATCGCGGAAACGCGGGTAAGGGATGATCCATAAGCAACGAAAAAAAAAAACATATTTGATATAAGCTTTATTATATGCCTTTCAGACACACATACATGCACACACACACACATATATATATATATATATATACGAAAGAAGGTGGTATATATTGAAGGGTTCGTGGAAAAGGAAACAACAACAACAACAACAATACAAGGTCCACATTCAGGTACAGGCACGTATTCCTCTAGCCAACCTTCTCATTCCCTCTATTACTTTAGTGGAGCCCGCACCTCCACAGAAAATATCCATAAATAAAAATATATATATATGTGCGTGTGTATGAATTCTTACTCCACCTAACTTTCCTTTATATACACACATCCATGCACGTACACGCATATGAGTTGGCTCACTTACATATGTATCATCAAGTGCCGTAGCAACTCCTCCATATATATATATATATATTCATCTCTTCACTTGTATGTGATTTTCCCATTAGTTCGCATACGGGTTCGCTTCATCCGCATTTCTTCCTGCAGCTCCTCTTGA
>NW_027124489.1:61145-61747 GCF_001457755.1 Trypanosoma equiperdum | reverse complement strand
TTTTTTTTTTTGCTTCCCGGCACCGGCACAACTGCACAACTTAGAAACCCTTTGCAGTTTTCAATTCCAATGCATCGACCTGCGGCGCCTTTTCCTCTTCAGGTGCTGGGGGGAAGTTGGCGACAATAAACTGCACGTACCGGTCGTCAGAAGTAACCAATGAAAAGAACGCGCTGCGGTCATATCCCTGCGCTGCCTTGGGGCCCTTCTTTGCCTGAAGTTCTTCCCATGAAATTCCCGGAATGGCACCACAAATAAGTTGGTCCATCATCTGCTCCGTCACCTTCGGTTGACCCTGTGAATAAGAGAGAAAAGCAGTTTTGATGCGCTGCGTATCTTCATGAGTCAACTTTACCATTGCTGTAGTTGGTATTACTTGTTATTTCTTTTAAATTGTTATTGTTATTTTGAAGTCTTCCTTCTTTTTTTTCTTCCACTTTGATGTGCTGTGTATGCGTTTAGGTTGTGCGAACTTTTGTGAGTTCCGCGCCGCTAAAAGCAATTCAAAAACAAAAACAAAAAAAAGGGGGACTCTGCCGTTGATCTTTTCTTTAGCGTGCTAATACTTTACCCAAAGGAGGGAAAAGAAAACCGAACACGCA
>NW_027124489.1:60980-61135 GCF_001457755.1 Trypanosoma equiperdum | reverse complement strand
AAAAAAAAAAAGAAGAAACGAGTGGTGCGAAAAAGTGTTTGGTATACAATGTAGCTCCAGACTAAGCGACAACACTACGTGGCACTTTAGGTTCACAAGGCACTGTCCATTTTCACTCTTATTTCGTTCGCGGATTTTTTAAAAAAAAAGTAGTG
>NW_027124489.1:53194-60970 GCF_001457755.1 Trypanosoma equiperdum | reverse complement strand
ACTTTAGGTTCACAAGGCACTGTCCATTTTCATTCTTATTTCGTTCGCGGATTTAAAAAAAAAAAAGTAGTGACAACAACAACAATAATAATAATAATGAATCTGTAACAAATAACATGTGAAACAATCATACACACTGAACTTTACCTTCACCACCAAATTCATTTGTAAACCTACCGCTCAAGCACTTTATCTGTCCCATTGCATATATGGTTGCATTTTACGTCTCACCCACGTGAGAACATTCTTCCGCTCTTCTATGTTGCAGGCTGCGGCGGAAAGTCCACTGGGTGCGTAGCGACAGTTCTGATAGTACCCACCATTCACAATATCATCCCTTAGACAGCAATCCACTACTGTCTGACTCCCTTCACGGGCACTACGCATGAAGAGGAGGTATATCCAACGGAACCAACGAAATGTGGCAGCAAGAGGCACATAACGGTATATACCAGTCACTACACCACCTGGGACGGCCACACAGGTTGTGTAATTTGGCGCGCCAGCTTCATCATCACCTCCCCCGTCTCCGCTGTCGTTGTTATTACTCGCTCGGTTGCCGCTGTTATGTTTGTAATGATAAAGGTTTAAGTTACTACCTTTGTTGATGGCACTTGAGCCCAGTGAGGGGTGGGACGTATCGGTTGGACAAAATGATGCATTTCCTTTCGTTGTGGAGTGGTAGGAACGACTAGCGAGTTCTTGTGCGTGGTAAATGCAGCCAAGTTTTGTGAGCCCATACTGTTCAAGTCCATCGAACTTCCCACGCACTCGTGGAGACCACACCCCCCGACCCGAAAGGTACGTTTGCACAATATTTCCTCTCACTGCTACATGGGCAGAGCACGAAACGTTTACAATCCGGCCACCGCTCTCTGCGATAAGTGGAAGGAGTCCTTCTGTCAATAGGTACGGCCCAAGCAGGTTCACAGCCAGCTGTTCATCGTCACCGCAGCGTGACATCACTTGCCGTTGGTGCATAACCCCAGCGCAGTTGACCAAAATATCTAGTCGCGTGTTGGTATGACGAAGTCTCCTACAGTAGTCGCGCACTGCAAGAAAGTCTGAGAGGTCAAGTGGGGTAAATTGCACCACTTGTCCTTCACAATGAGCGGAACGCCTTATGTAGGTTATCGCTGCCTCAGCATGAGAGCTGCTACGGGCTAAAACAGTTACATCGGCGCCCGCTGCAGCAAGTCGGGCCGCCGTTTCCTTCCCAATGCCGCCGGTGCCGCCCGTAACAACCACATGGCGACCCGTAAGATCCTTTACGGTCCGACAACTGCGACCGCGGGCGTACAACCGTGAACCAATAAGAAGAAATACGAGATAAGCCCCTTGAAGTTCTAGTGGAACCGCCGCAAAGGGATCAAAGTAAGTGGCGGCATAAGCAGCTACGCAACCAAGTGGTATGATGGCAAATGTGAGGCTCTCCCGCATGATAGTGTAGGTGTGCCGGCCGTAATGGTATGTGTGCTCACCATCAAACAGTCTCACCGTGCGATACATGCCAGGGAACAACGGCTTCTGTTTTGCCTGGGAAATTTTACGTGGAGGAAAGAGAGACGGCGTCTGTCGGTAGCTCCGGCAGCTCTCGTACAAACAATAACATCGGCTGCACGGAATTCTGACGCGTATTTGTCGCACTGAAGCTACCACGAGACGACGGCTTAGCTGGAATGGCATTAGGTAATCGCCCTATTCCCGTCTGTCTTCGTGTCTATGTTGATACGTTATGGTAAGTGTTCCTTCCAACAATTTCCCCTCTACACCCTCGTCTCTCCACAATTCAATGGAGTTTTCGGTGTCGGTATATGTACACGGGAACGTCCTCTACTATAGCTGCGTACGCATCTTGCATTGTTGACAAGTCACGGAAAAAACAAACAAACAACACCAGCGAGTGGCACAAGATTTGAACGAGGAAGAAGAGATGCCACCAAACAAAACAGAACGCGCTGCTCGCGGCCTCGCATGCGTCTACAACGTGATGGTGTGCCAAGAAACGAATGACATGCAACTGCATAGCATTACTCCTCTGGCACGAACAGAATCCGATCGCTTATTGATCGGAACGGTGCACAGTTCTGTACATTAAACATGAAAATACAAAGTAAGAAAGTTATAGACAGTGACGATAAACTAAACGAATCGGTATGTATTCATTAAAAAAAAAAACAACAACCCTTTAAACCCACGAAAAAATGAGGTGTCATCTCCTGGCACGGCTTTCAGCGATTGCCTCAATGATCAGTTCGCACTGCTAACCTTACTAAGGTTATTACTAACACTGCTGCTGGTGTCCCCTTTGTTATCTGCTCGCGGCCTTACGGTGTAGTACCTCGCAATTGCTTTCGCCATTGCCCACTGCATCACCTCACGACAACTCTTGGAGTCGTGCGCCCGGCGACTGAGACCTGACGGCATGCACATGCATGCTGCGTAAAAACCGCCACTTTCCAGATCTTCCCGCACGCAACAATTCACTACTGTTTGGCTTCCCTCATAGCCGTCCTTCATCCATAATGAGCGAAGCGCACGGCCCAACAAACCCGTGCCAAGAAATGGTGGACTCTCTCGCCATGTGTGACCTGTCGCACAGAACCCTGGATCAACAGCACAAACATCCACTGGCCGCAGGTCAGCCGAAGGCGTGTTCAGTGGAATACCTTCGTAGCGCCTAGCGGCTAGGGACTGAACATGGTAAATATTACCCAGCTTTGATGCGCTGTAGCAGCGTGCCGTTAGCTGCTGTGTATCTTCTGATGGTTTCAGGGTCATTCGCTCGCGAACAACATCGGCACGACGAACGCCGTTATGCGATGCACATGTAACGTAAACAATGCGGCCGCCACGACGTGACCGACGCAGTGATGGCAGTAATGCCTCTGTTAGATGGAATGGGCCAAGGAAGTTGGTTGCAATATGCTCTTCGAGACCCTGTCGCGTTGCGTTCGGCACCTCGCGCCACACAGCGGCGGAATTCACCAACAAGTCTACGCGGTTATCGAACATTCCCTTAATGCGGGCGGCCGCTGCCATGACTTCCAATTGATCTGATAAATCAACCGACACAAAGGTCAAGCGTTCCAGTGGTGTGTCCTCCTCTGACTCCTTTGGGAGCCGACAGTTTTTCCGAATAAACTCTCTTGTCTCTGTTTCCTTTCCTGGACGGGAGGCGACCACTACGTGAGCTCCCATTTCCCACAGTTGCATGGCGGTGTAGAGCCCAATACCACTTGTTCCACCTGTAACAACGCAAACATGGTCAGTGAAGTCCTTTCGGAGGCGGTTCATTCGTCCCCGCACGCTGTAGCGCTGCAGTAAAATACATCCACTCCAATAAAGGGCATTAGTGATCCAGGTGGTGAGGTACAGCGGCGCAAGAACATTGTATATACCCAGCATGACCAACGGCAACCACATGCGCCGGCCGTGCAGTAACAAGTAGAAGTTGTGCCGTAAAGAAGAGTAGTTGGCAAGATCGTCACCAAATGCGTAGGCGGAGGCGTCCGCTTTATTTTCACTGAGTGTATGCATCTTTGGTTGCGTCGTCCTTGGACTAGGAGTTGTTGTGCTATGATGTCGAAAAATTGACACTTTGTCGGCCTGAAAGCGAAGCGTCCCGACGATACTGGCGCCTAAGGCGACTCTCCCCTTCCTCACAAGATGCATCACTTTGTCGTGTTGATTCGCCGTGGTTCTGTCGTCCTTTTTTTTTTTGCTTTGTCTTACTTAGGGGACCTCTTAGTGCGCTCGTTCCTCTTTCTGCACTTCTCCACAGATGATGCGACAATAAATGGGAAATGAATGACGGTTTTGCACAGTGGTAAGATGGCAGATGAGATTGTTGAATTGCGTCACCCTTCTACTTCGGTCATAACCACGCGTTAATTCGATAGCTACAGTACAAGCAAAAGAGTCATTATACCCCCTTCGCTTTCCATAGAAGACAATGAACACGTCGTTATACCGCAACAGGTCACCACTCTTTCCTTTCCGATGCTTAGCAATGAAGTTTTCAATCACTCTTCTTCCCCTGTAGGGGAGCCAACTCCCACTCTGGCCGCCTTTGCACCGGTTTCACACTCTGGTGCTTCGCTGTACCGTTGTAGTCACCAATTTTCTTCGCCACATTTTCTTGTGTAACATCCGGCTTATCCAACCACTCGCGCAAGTAATCATCCCTTGACTTAGCCACAGAGTCACGCTGATCTTCGTAAGAGTATTGGGCCCAATATTTCCGTTGCCGGGGGTCGAACCATTGCGGTTTATCCTCCTGTAGGTTGTGGTAGGCGGCCTTCATACGGCGGTGGTACGGCATTTCCTGATGTCTCATCGAGTTTTTCTCTACCGGAACACCTAAACGGAAGTCATATTTTGCCTTTTCTTCATATGACATATATACGCGATTTTTCTTGTACCACTCGCTATGGCCCTCTTCACCGGGTTCCGGACCCCACTCCTCTGGCCAACCAAACTCTGGTGGAGGCGTTAAGCCATCTTGTTCTTTCTTCCAGTCGTGCAAATGGTGGAGCTTCTCCGACTCGCTAAGTTGACGCCGTGGCTCTAATGACTTAACAGTGGCGCCTCGCTGTTGTTCCTCGTAGGTGTTGTACCGAGGTGCCGGCTCGTGCTTGGGGAACATATCTTCGAAATATTTGTAGCCTGACCGTAGTGGACTCCGGGTGGTGAACATGATACCCGCTAAACACTTCACGGAGTGGCGCATGACCTATTGAAGTTCTGAGTAACGCAGGTGGAAGTGGCCGCGGCCACAAATTGCAAGACAGTCGGCGCAACGGCGCCTTATAATGCAAACGTGTTTTGGTGCTTGCTCCTACGGCACCCGGTAAATACGCTCCTCGTTTTTTTTCTTCTTTTTTTTTTCAAAAAAATATTTTTACGATGTGTGCGCGCGTGTGAAATGAGAGCATCTGCAATAACAGCGTTGAGGACAAGGCAATCAGTCACCAGACGCCTTAAGATGTCCCGAGGGAAGGGGAAGAAAAACTCCAAAGTTAAACAAAGAAACGACTGTGATAATGAGCCACAGCAAACATTCTGGTTAAATAAAACTCATTTCACGCCTGCCAACGGGACTAGCAATACCTGTTGGCGATAGTTACGTTACCTTCTGGGAGTGACATTCGTGAACTCATCCTTATTTTTGTATTTTCCTGCATTTCTGACCTTTCTTTCTATCTTTTCTTTTTCCCCCTTTCCTCTCTCTCTCTCTCTCAGGTGACGCGCCATATTTACTTTCCTCAACATTGTGGCAGCCGCTTCCGGCATTCACCTCTCTTTCTTACAACTCCACAAAAATTACGATTTCGATGAAGGTCCGGGGAGGACTTGCTGCAAAAACTTCTCAAGGTCATTAATTTCTTTGGGATGAGAGGAGTGCTCCATTGGGTAGGAATAGAGCGTGACGGGGCCCACGCCAAGGCTCTCCAACGTTTCCTTAGTTTTCTCAGCCGCACTGAAAGGGATGATGTTGTCCATCGTGCCGTGGCAGAGGAGCACTGGTAGACTTTTGTTGCACAGCTGCGGCAATATTTTCTCCGCGGCAGCGAAATATCCCGACAAGGCAGCCACACCTGCTGGTGCAATGCGAGCGGTCAGGCCTGCGGCGAGTGAGATAACAGCACCTTGCGAGAATCCGGCATACACCACGCGACCAGCAGGTACTTGGTAGCGCCGTGACGCGGTGTATGCGAGACTTTTGAGGTAATTGGCTGACATTATGATGGCCTCAGCATCCTCCGTTACTCCATTCCCTGAACTCACATTTCTGATGTCATACCATGAATTCATAACTGCTCCTCCATTAATACCGACGGGCTGCATGGATGCTGTTGGGAGTAAAAACAAAAGATGTGGGAGGCGCCGTGAAAGCTCCACTGCAACACTCTCCCAACCATTGGCGGAGTCCCCCAAACCGTGTGTGAGGGTCACAATACCACTGGGGCTTTGTCTGTTGCCGATTTGCAGAAGCGGGCCATACTTCAGTCCGTGTGTGATGAGCTCCGTTTCACGTGTTTTTTCAAGTTTCTCCTGAAGATCCTTTTGCTCAATGCATCCCGAGAAGTCGCTGACACCGTATAGAGTTCGCAGTTCTTCCTTGATCTGATTTGCCGTCAGATTCTCAACCGGCGTGCCAAACATTATCGTCAACTTTCAGTGAGGTTTCGTAAATGACAAGTAAGTTCTCCTTTTTTTTTTTGCCCTTCTGATTTATTTAACAACGGTGCACTAACAATAATGGGTCAAAAAAATAATAATAAGATTTCCTATAGCTTTGATAAAGTGTTAATTCTTTTTCTGTGGATGTCTTCACTTGCTCCCGAGCAACTTCGCAACGTTCCTCGCGCCGAAGCCAATAGGTCACCAAAAAATGTGAAAAACAACAGTTGCTTTTGTGTTTACAGGAAACGGTGAGATGTAATGTAAATTCGCCTCATAACCTTCTCACCCCTTATTTTTATACGTTTCTTCGATGCTGCGCAGCCCGACAGTAATTTCTGTCTCACATCTGCATAGTTGAGTTAATGGACACCACTCGCACAACTCCATACATCCCAACTCTGAACCATAATGTGATTGATTGTGAGGAACACTGCGGTAAGTAAATGCAACTGCGACTACTTCATCTTTTTCCTCTTCTCCGCCGCGGCCTGTTGGTGGCGCCTCGCAATTGCAGTCAAGGCATGCAACGCACCATACACCGCAGCCGCCAAAAGTAGCGGATAACCCCATCGTTCCACAACAGAAGTGGCAGCCCTTCGCCGCCAGGTGCGCATCTCCACTTCATCAGGTGATAGTCCCTCCACCTTCAACCAGGAGGGAATCCAATTCTTGCAGCCACCCGCTTTCACTGTTAAATTAAACTCCAAAATAAATGCAACACTGGGATCACGCTCATCATCACTACTGTTTTCCACACTGTACGTAACTGTGCCCACCTCTACGGCATCTTCATTGTCACCTTCTTCATATAGTTTACTAACGTGAGTCGCGGTGTCGCCTAGAGTTGTATCGTGTTCAATATGTTTAGTCACGCGGTAGTTGAAGAACACATCTGCCCGCTCTTCCGCTTCGCAGGCCGTCAACAAAAGTGTGCAGCGCCCCGAGCGGAATCCCGCGTTAAGCTTTCGGGACTCCTCGCACTGCAGTCCCGCGACATATTTCGTTAATTGTTGCGCTTCCGTATTGAGGGTTACAGCGAGTTCGCCAGCAGGCGCATTCACACTAGCCATTGAAGTGGTTTGTTCATCACTTGAGCGCCATGTGAGGAACCACAACAACTGTGGCTGCTTGAGTTTTTCTACTGGGCCAATTTCATGTGCGAATGTAATTGTGGTGGATTCATCAGTTACCTGCGCAGTGAGTTGCGTGGCAGTCAACAGTAGGAGGAAATATGAAAAGAAAAGCAACCGCACTATCATTTGTTCGGATGGCGGGGGGGGGGGAACGCAGCCCTGCACTGATGTTTCTATATGCACCCCCCCTTTTTTTCCCCTTTAGTTGCCTTCGTTTTGTACTTTCTGAATATTTTACCTCGAACAGTCGTCTGTTACCTTTAAATGTAGGAAAGGGGGAGGAGGGAAAAAGAGAAAAAAGAAAAAAGAAACAACTAAGGGCGAAGAACCCTTTGTTCCTCCGCTCCTTTTTTCTTCTTTTTCTTTTTGAAGCACTAGAAACGAATAAGCTGCAAAAGCGCCGTCACGTACTGTAGGGGCGCACTCTCCCTTTCCTTTCCTTTCCTTTTCAACC
>NW_027124489.1:49767-53161 GCF_001457755.1 Trypanosoma equiperdum | reverse complement strand
ATATATATATATATATACAAATATGTGCGTGTCTATTCGTATATTTGGGTATATGTGTGTTCCCGTAAATTATGAGGTAATGTAACTAAAGGATGGGGAGCGACTGTACCCCTGTGGTTTTGGGATTTCCGTTGGGAAAAAGAAGGGAAAAGCAAAAAACAAAACAAAATTAAACAAAAAATAAAGTAAAGGGGAACAAAGAGGTGCAATTGAATGAGGTACGATATGACACTGAGGAGGGAATTAAAGGGAAAAAAAGAATAACAAAACAATCCACGTGCGCTGCTTTTTTTTTTCCATTTTCTTATTGGGTTATTATCACTTAGTGGGATTGAGGAGCTGGGGAAAGAGGCGAGGTAAATGTATTTTGAATTAAAAAAAAACAACAACTAATAGTTATTGGTACGGTAAATACACACACACACACACACATTTGCGGAAAATCCCTCTTCGACAGAACAAAACATGCCGATACGACGACAAACAGAAAACCCACACAAACAAAATAAAAAAAAATTTCATCACTTGACTACTGGAACGTGTGATGATGAGGAGCTGAATTCTCTTTCCTGCCGCTGCTTTATTTTCACACCATCCCCCCTTTTGTCCTCTTCTTATTTTTATTTTCTCCTTTTATTAGTGAAACGTTTGCTGAACTGCGTCAATCACCACACAAATCGCAATTTGCGATGTTAGTAGTTTTCCTTCTATTAAAATATGAAAACTCGGAGGTTGGTGGGTGAAGGTCGTGGCGCTCGTGTTCAAGGAAGAGGATTTTTCTTTTTTTTTTTTAAAAAAAAGACCGAAATCAGAATCGAGGAAATACCAAAAAAAAAAAAGGAACCAACAAGCAAAGTAAAAAAAAAAAAAGAGACAAATGAAGTGGGGCGGAAAATTATCAAAAAAAAAAAAGGAGGACCAACTCATCTACACAAAAAACAAGGGAATAATGAAACACAGGAGGGAACATAAAGAAATGGAATGTTCATACAAACCAGGCGCGCGGGATGCGACCACGGCACGGAAATTTCACGATACACTGCGATGATGTCGCATTTTCCCTTTTTCCTCCGTTACCCCCTCCCCTACTGCCATATTATAAATATTAAGTTAATAAATAAATAAATAAATTAACTCGCCAAATCACTTGAGCAATACACGCCGCAGCCCCAACACTCAAATCCATCACCATTCCCTCCTTATTTACACGACGACATCAAAAAAAAAAAACGAAACAAACAGAAAATCGTAACGGTAACAGTAACAGTGATACATATATATTAAACAAAATTGCAATTGGACAACAATAAAACAAGGGGAATTAAAACAACAACAACAAGCAAATACACTCGTAATTATCTCACGTATGCGAAAGGACTTCTATATTGATTAAAGAAAACAATAAAACAAATCACCTTCCCTTTTTCTTTTCCTTGGTAGGCTTGCTTTTTAACAAAAATATAAGTTATCTTTTTCTTACGTTCTGCAAAACAGTATGAGGGATCTCAAGTAACAACAACAACAATAATAATAATACTGCTGCCACGTTATTATTATTACTATCATCATCATCACTGTTGTAAATAATAAGACAAAAGTATTCTTCATTTTCATGGATCCAGTAATTAAACTTTTGAACAAAAAAAACGCGTGGAGGGGCGAGAGTCGGGGCATTTTAATTTCTCTTTCCTTTCGTCCCTCCTTTTCCCCATCAGTGCTGCAGTGGGGCTACCTCACATACTGGAAATCTAATAAATTCTAATGTCGCCACTGTTTTATATCCATGCTCGCATGTTTTCACTTGTTTTTTTTTCCCCTCCCAAACACCGTTTGCTCCCCTGCGATCCATCTTTTCTAAACTTATATTTACACATACATATCTACTCTTCCTTTCTCCCTCCCTTTGCCATGTCAGTAAAACACACCTCCAACATCAGGCCATATAAAGTACCTCAAATCTTGCTGTTGGGCGTATTATTTTATGAGTAACTCATCGGGGACGGGCGAGGTGAGCACACGTCTTCGCTGCGGCTCCTTCGCCTGAAAGCAAAGCACGTCTCCAACATCAGGTTTATCCCATTCACCTCCTGACACATCACTGGGAAGGTAACGGAGGTATGGCGACAAACTGCCCTCTTCCCTCAATTCATTATAGAGACTTTTAGCCCAACCGGTTCCCCTCCCACGTGAAGGGCTGGAAATGGGTGTGCAGGCGGATATCATACCAGAGGGAGGTTGTGAATAAACGCCATCGCGAGGGTTCACACGATTCCGCGATGGTTGAGTCCTGCGGGGGGAACAACCATGACGGTAAGGCGAGGCGCTCGATGCTATTGGATTTGCTTCACTATTCACTCTAACAGTAGCACTCATGGCGCTGCGGCTATGAAGCTTTGGTGAAGTGTTAAGTATCGACGTGTCAGTCACCTCTTGTTTCAGTGGCGTGGGCCCTCGGTATGGTTGTGGAATATCATAACGTCGGGGAACCGGTGTGGCTCCTCCACTAGTACTGGTACTGAGACCCATTGCTACACCTCCTGCTGACTCCCCGAATGCAATGTTTAGAGCATCGCATAGCTCCTCTTCTCGACCCTTGTACTCCTTCATTAGATCTCGTACTTCATTTTGTGCATCTGTTGGTTGAGTTTGGAGGAAGCGCTCTAACGTCGCGCGACCCCGCTCTTTGGAGGTACGGTGAGTACCCTGAAGGTGTGGCATCCGCGGAAGTAGCTCCGTACCAGCAACCGTTGGTCTCGCAGCATGTCCCCCAAATGAACATTGCTGTGCTGTACTCACCCGAGTTCTATAGCTTGAAGGAGTTGACTCACACCGGTTGCTACTCTGCCGTACAAAAGGAACTCGCGGGTACGGCGCCATATGAAAACTCACAGGCTCCGCATCTCGCATAGACTCGCTACAGGAACGGCGATTCGTACCATTCATTGACCTACGCATTTTCTCTATTCGCTCATCCGCTACATAGGGCTGAACAGGCTTCTGCGGTGACGGTGTCTTCTCATCCACTATGGCCGTGCGTCGTGTCGCAAAGGCATTATCGTTTGATGCGTTCTTGCGTCGAAGAGGTACACAATGACAAGCTGAGCCGCTTTCCCGACTTCGCGGTGTTGTTGTTGCTGCTACTGCCGGGGGGCCGCGAAAGCGATCTTTGGGAACACGACAAATGCTCGAGCATCGCGTGGGTGTGCGACTAGGCGGTGGTGGCACCGGGCCACGTGATGTTGCCGTCAGCCGACCTCGTGGTGGCATCCATCCTTTACGGCTTGAATTCACCTCTTTTTTTTCTTTCATTACTGCTGTTATTCAACACAGTTGTCCTTCACTTCCTCTTTCTATATGTATGCACGTACACGCGCTTGTGTGTGTGTGTGGTTTG
>NW_027124489.1:43685-49741 GCF_001457755.1 Trypanosoma equiperdum | reverse complement strand
ATATATATATATATATATATATTTGTGCTTGTATGAAGTTGCGCCTTTCACCAACACTTGCGTGCCACTGCTTTCTTTTTCTCCCGTCAGTGCCCGTAGACAGAACAGGGGGGAAAAAAGAGCAAAGGCACGAGAGGGGAAGGAAAGTGTTCAAATACTAATATCTGCTGTCTTATAGATAACGTTCCGGTATACGTACCAGGTCCCTTTCCTTCTGAAATTCTAGTATCCCCCTCCTGTCTTTACTATCTTAAGATTTTTTTTCTAAATTATTGAGCTGCGTCTTGGTGGAGAGTGGACGGATTAGTCTAACGATGATAAGAATGATAATGAAAGCAACAGGGTAACAATTTAGTGACAAAAAAAGAGAAAATCACATTTACAGGTACTAACGCATATTCAATGAATCCTTCAACCAGAGGGGACGTAGTTGAAATGAGGGACGCTGATGAGAGCGAAGAAACGGGGGAAGGGGAGGAGGAGACAATTTTTTTTTTTTTAAAAAAGAAGAAAAGAGGAAAAAAGCAAATGGGAAGGAAAGTAAAACATAAGGTTTCATTATGCCATTTCTCTACCTAAGCAACTCTGAACAACCGTTAATTTCATACACATTTGACCGTAAATGAGTGAAAGCAAAGAAACAACAACAAAGAATTACCACTTTGGTCTCCCCTTCCCACCGTTAGCATCACCACGACAACCCTCTCCCTACTGCCTTTGCACATACTCCTTCATATTTCAATGGCGAGCGCAGCGCAGCGCAAAAGAAAAGAAAAACAAAACAAAAAGGTCGCCACTTTTCATGAAGCGCGAACGTGAGAAAGTTCCCACACTTGACGTAACAGGGGAAAATGCTCACTAAGAGTTGAAAAGGGAGACAACCGAGTGAGTAAACACAAAAGTTTCACAATCACTACTCATTGTACACAGCGAAGTGAAAATGATAATAACAATAATGCACTAAAGTTTAACTAAACCAGAGCACCGGTAGCGGCCTCAGGGACTGGGGCGGTGTGAAACACGACGCCTCACCATTCAACGCACGCACAGAAACACGCCAATACTGGTGATCATGTGAATGGAGGGGGGAAAAATGAGAGAGAAATGATTGAGAAGCGTGATGAAACAGCGCATACGTAGCATCTGCCCCAAAACTACACTGTGCGCCTGCACACCACCGATAAATATACATATATGTATATACGTGCTTGTCTGCATATTCATATACTCACTGAGGCGTCGGACTTTAAAAAAAAAAACCGCCTAGGCAAAAACCGCCCTATAAACGCTCTTCATATACAGGAAACTCATACGTAAGTCATCCGTATAACATGCCATTCTCTTTTGGCATACGCTGTTGTTACTGACACATTCCCTCTCGCTTTCTACCGGTGCTGTGCGGGAACCCACGGATGGCTCACATGAGGAAGCACTACTTCCGTTGCTTTCAGCAACCTTCTTGTCTGCACCGCTTACGCTCAACTCGGGTGAGTGAAGAATGCCGCGCTTGGGGCCCTTGCAGAAAGTGGAAGGCGGTTCCTTCGTTGAAATGGACTCTGCCATCAGTCGCGCATTAACAACTACCCGATTAAGCTGATCACTAAAGGCTTTTGTTACAACCTGAAGAAGTGGTTCCAACGCAGCAGCTGCATGCACGTGCCGCCACGCCGAGCGCAGTGAAGGGAATAGAACTTCCCTAGTCTCCACCGCCGCGTTTTCTCCCTCCTTGCCACCACTTTTTGAAGGCACAACCGAGGCACCATGTTGCTCTAAGCTACCACCAAATGCCACCCCCCTCGTGCGTTGCTGTTGCCGCTGCGTCCACACCACCAGACGATGCTCTAACGCACCGTTGAAATCCTCAATCGCATGAAGGAGGAGTGATGTACAACGGGTGCGGCACTCCCGCCGAGTGTCCTCCACGAGAACCAGCCACTCCTCCGCCCACTTGTATGACATGCCCGGCTTGTGGTATCGCTCTGCCCGCGCGCAAACTGCACGTTGGTGGGAGATGAGCGTTGCAAGTGTCTGCACGATGCGCCGCTGCTGTTGGGATTTTGGAGCCGGTACGTTGGGTACACTGTGCCGCACCAGAAGTGTTGCAGGAGCCTCAGGTCCTGACCAAGAGCTGTCCCGGCCGCTCACGAATAGATGCGCTGCGAGCTCTTCGAACGAATCAGTACCCTCGTCGGCGCTGCTTTCAAAAGAACCGAAGGCAAGAACTTCACTGGTCCATGGTCCCTTTGTTGTGCTGTTGCGGTGCTGTCGAATAGTGGAAGCAACGCTTCTCATAGGCTCAAGAAGGAAGCGGTGTGCGAACTCCATTAGCTCAGCGGCGGTTGTGAATGGGCATGCGGTAGTAGTTTCTGCTTCATGGGCGTCCTCAGTTGCATTCCTACCGATGCTCCCTTCACCACTAACATTGCGGAGCAGAATTTCGAGTCTTCTTTGCATAGTGTCAAACGAAAGTTCCACCAAATGAGTAACACGAAGGAGAAAGAGGATATCACAGCGCTGGGCGAAAAAAAGAAGACCCCAGAAGTCAGGGAGAAGTGCGTCAACATTTTCAACGCAACTCCTCACCTTTTCGAGCACCCCCGGGGAAACAAGCCCAAAGCTAAGCGTGCGCTCCACAGCAGCGGACATTCTACCATTGCCCACATCTTCACGAAGTCGCCTGATGTGTGCACTGTAGGTGACGGTGCGTGATTCACTTTCTGTGCAAGTTCCGCTGGTTAAACTGTCCCCGTTACTGCGGTTGTAGGTTCCGGCCCCCAGCATTTCACTTGTCGGATCAACATGTTTTGGAATGGCCGCATCTGCTTTTTCAGGGGGTTCAGCTCCGCAGCCACATTTGGCACAGGTAAGTTCCTGTTGCTCCTTTTCGAAGGCAGAAAGGGCACTTGTCATGCCACGCGCTGCTAAATGCTTGCATATGGCCGCTACGATGCTCGTGTCACGACACGTGCATTCATTTTCTTTCAGCTCAACCACGGGCCCCTTCGCTTTCCCTAGGAGGTGCGCCAACACCAATTTCTTCGTAACGTCCTCACAGTACCCGTCGATGTCAAAATTAAAATAACCTCCGCGTGATGCAGCCTCATTAAGCACAGAACCCACCGCGGGCTCCGCCTTCCGCTGCTCATCATCCTCTCTCTTTTCAGCACCGGTTGCGGAAATTGGCTGAGGAATGGGCGTTTGCCGTGCTACCGACGGAAAAATAACTCGCACCGCAACGGGAGGAACGCGCCGAAAGACCCCGACTGCGGCGTAGTACCCATGTTTTGGTGTGCGACGGCTCAAAACAGCCGTAAAGTCAAGGATTTCCCCATTGAATGTGAAGCGCACTGTTCCATCCAACAAATTGACAATGCATCCCACCGTGTCGCCTACTCGAAGTCCCCTAAAACGCCGCCCTTCTTGTTCCTCACCTTCAGCAGTTCCATTTTCCCCACTTGCCGCGGCATCACCGTTGATACTGTCGACATTATTTCCTGCGATGCTTCGTGCGCGTGTACCTGTAGGGAACCGTACGACTTCTCCCTCCCGTTTCCCATTGGCATACACCATGCGCTGTGAAGTGAAGAGTCCGACACTATTGGCCTCTTCTCCCGGGAGCCCATTCGATGGGAGGGACCGGCGGCACACGCCGATTACCAACGCCGGTTCCGACGCCCCACCACCACCACCACCTCCTCCTCCTCCAGCGGCGCCGGAAAATTGGACCTCAACCTCGAAGTAAAACACGCCGCTGTTCGGGTGGATGGAGACGTCACTCTTGAGATGAATTCGGGAGCCGGTTTCACGCTGTCGGACCAACTGGCGTCTGTCGCCAGATGGGAGAAAATGCACGAAAGATATGCTTGAGTTTTGTGAGTTCTGCAGGAGATAGCCACTTTGCGCATCGCTACCACGACCTTCCAAACGCTGCGGTGTGGGAAACTGCCACCCTGAGTAAAACATATGCCAAAGCCGCTATTGCAGCACCGGTTTTTTTTTCCCCTTCCCTTTCCTTTTATATCCCTTTCTGCGTGTGCCTTTCCTGTGAATGTCCGCGCCTCGACGGGGGTTAATAATGTAGTATGAATTGGGCCTGTGGATCAAATTATGTGAAGGCTAAAGCACAAGAGAAGCTACTGACAGGATTAGAACAAGAGACCGTTCACTACTTCTGAAACGAGACACTGACGTGCACTCAGTCACACTCCACACGTATATATTTTAAATGAACAGTAACATATACACATATGTTTATTTCTTCCTTTGCGTACCGAAATCTCTAAGGCGCTGCTCCCGGAGGTAAAGCTGTGTATTGCATATATTGAAAAGGAGGGAATCCTGGGGGAAAACGAACAGTTGTGGCGATTTCGTGGCGATACACCCCAAATACTACAGAAACCCACTCAAGAACAAAAAAGTCAGAAAAATAAAAAGTAAAAAAATGAAAAAAAATTGAAATAAAACAAAGCATTTGCGCCCACGAACGTACGCGGATAACGGCTGGAAAAACTCGGCGGCTACCCTCGCGGCACCCGCTTCCCGGAACCCCCCCAAAAAAAAACAGAGACAACAATAACAACAAAAACGCATATATTTTGGATGACGTAATGAAGCTAACGGCCGTAACTCCTTTTCTACCCTTTCCCTCATTTTCTACAGTTTCAATGGCGTGGCTGAAACAAAACAAAAACCGAAAGGAAGCAAACAAACAGCGCGTGCGTGAAAAGCTAGTGAACGGACAAACTAAAATGTCTGTAAAAGGGTAACTCACAGAGGTTGACGAAGTGCCACATGGCAGTAGACTAAACAAGAACCCAAAGGGTCACACCAGAGGGGTGAACCAATAAAAGGGGGGAAAGAAAACAACAATTGTACACAAACTCATACGAGGAGAGGAGAAAACGAAAAGGTAACACACCCATATATACACACACACACACACAAAACAAAAAGAGATATGAGGGGTTCATTATTTTATGTGCCATTCCTCTCCTTCTCTTTGCCGTTCCCTCGCGCTTTATTCATCTTTCCATCAATATTTCCGTATTCACACTCACTTTCTTACTTTTATTTGCTTTAAAATTAGTTTCTGTTTACTGCCCATTCTCTTTCCCACATTTTCATCATCAACTCATTAAATTTCATTCTCTACGACCACTCATTTAGCATTAAATTTTTTTGAAATCCCTTTTAGTCTCTTCACTCACATACATAAAAAACAATATTATCACATAAGCAAACAGAATCGACCGTAAAAATATATAATGAAACAAAGTCTTTGTAGATTTGCACCTGAGACCGTGAAAATAATAACTGTTATAATTAATTAAGCGAAGGGGGGAAGTGCGGGAGAACGGGAGTAAAGAGCAGAGGGAACCTATGACATGGCTCTAAGTAGCACATACCAAGGAATGCACAATGCCGAAAACAACAACAACAACAGCAATAGTAATAATAATATCTATAAATAATAACAATAATAATAATAATGAGAGTATTTATAATACACACATATGTGAAAACAATGGTGAGAGGCGAAAAAAAACCAAATACAAGCCCGCAGTCGTGCGACATGAAAACTCTCACAAACACACAAATGTGCATATAAATACACTCAGTGGGCTTTCGGGGATTAACATCAAATTTGCAGACTTCCCACTTTTCCTATTTTTCTCTCTTCCTTTTTCTTCCGGACCAACAAATTAATTTAAATTTAAACTAAATTCGTTATTTAATGCCTAAGTTACACCTCTGAAGGAGGGGAATTAAAAGAATTCTCGATATAACCATTTGCATATCCCCTTTCCCTCTTTTCTTTTCTTTTCTTTTCACTTCCTCCACACTTCCCATTTTTTTTGTTCATCTTTCTTCTTTACACTTGAGGTTCTCAATCATTCAAACGCGCATATTTTTCCCATTCGCTTTGCTTTGCTATTATCAATTCATTTCGTTACACCGATAGTACGAGTTTCTCAAAAAAGAAAAACACGCAAAAGTTAAACAAGGAAAAAAAAAAACAACGCAGCCATGCAGGCGCTGACATAACAACGACTGAA
>NW_027124489.1:40562-43671 GCF_001457755.1 Trypanosoma equiperdum | reverse complement strand
TGTGTGTGTGTGTGTTGCATAGGAAGTGTTGAGAAGAAGGTGAATATTAAAACAAAAAACAAAAAAAGAAAGAAGGACAGAAACACTGGCAAATCCAAATTTAATAAAAAAGATATAATTATAAAAATATGTATAAAATGGCGATATATCGATACGATGTGTTGACAAGTATAAAACACTGATGGAAATGATAGTAGTCAAATAACAAACATGGAAAACTAGAGGAAAGCACACACACACATATATATATATATATGGACGAGGAAAAGAAAGGTAAAAAAAGAACAAACACCACAAATATGAGCGTTTTTCTTTCTTCTTTCTTCTTTCTTCACTTTGCTCTGCTTTCCCCCCTTTATTTTACTCTGGAGAGGAAGGGGGTGGGTACCAAGTTCACACTTCACTTATTAGAGACACCATACCCCATAAGTATCGCAGCTCTGTCATTCTACAACATTTCCGTTTATTCATGCGAAGAGAAACGGAGGGAAGGGAAGGTAAGGAAATAAATTAAAAAAACAGTAACTCAAAAACGAAAATGTGAGGAAAGTTCTGGTGTGCATAATCTGCCATAGTTTCAACTCCCTCGCCTTGCCACGGTCAGACAGGGGCTCAAATTCCTTCCATTGCATATTTTTCGAGGCAAAATGGTCGGTTCTGTACCCCGTCGGATCCCCACGTCATTTACGTGTGATAAACAACCCATAGTTCCAGCTTCAAAAGTACTCAATGAGCCGCCCGAGCCTCCTGCTGCAGCTTTTATGTCCCGTGCAGCACTAGCGTTTCCTGCATCATCCTCACGCCCAATAACAACATTGCTGCCATCCAAACCAGTATCTGCGCCTTGCCTCGGGCCGTACCTTTTGTTGTAGGTGTACATGTTTGGTATTTCAACGGCTGTGGAGCGGAGGGACCTGCTCGACAGCGCTGTTGTTGCTTCACATTTCCGCGTTAGAGACCCCATCCGCGTGCACAAATTGTCGTTATGAATGCGGAATCTCGATATTGGAGAAGCCGCTACCCGCACTGGCGGGGCACCCGACGTAAAAAGTAAGTTTGTGTACTCCTTGAATTCCTGTGGCTTAATGCAGAGGTCAAACTTGAGCATCTTGATAAAGAATTCTTCCCACAGGTTAAGCGTCTTGGTATTCACCCCGAAGGCGTTGGCGAAGCAACGGTTGCTGACGCTCCGCAGCTCCAGAACCTTCGACACAACGCGCGCAGAGGTGAGGAAGAGACGTGGTGCATTCAACTCCGTGACAAGGATATCAGGCCGCCGCATACAGAGGCGGTCAAGGAGTATTGCCGCTCCAAGAAGTGTAGCGGGTGAAATAAACGTCAGATCCGCCAGTCGGTGCATGAAATCATGGAAGGGCCCCTGCGGGGACATTTGCCTCTCACAGAAGATATGTGTTACCGCGTTCGCCTTTTCTTGTTGTTCCAGTGGTAACTTCCCACTCTGCTCCACTACGGCGCGTAACGCAGCGGCAATAGGAGGCACAATCTGTACAAACTCCGGTGCATGCTTCGCGCGCAGTGCATCCACTTCACTCATCACGCCACCGTGCGGACTTCCCGCCGCAACCTTTGCAAGCGGCTGCTCGTACGGTGACGATGTGAAAGGGGCCCTTTTGGCCCGTGCGATGTGTGACACGTCAGTGTACTTACCCATAAACGGCCCCAGCGGAAGGCTCAGTGCTTCAAAGATAAATGTACGATACTCCCCTTCGTAACTTCGCGGTGGAAAGAGATACGCCGTTGGCAGCGGTTCGCACCCGAAACGGCGAGTGAGTGCAGCGAAAATGGTCCCCGGTTCGGAGAGAAGTGCTTCAGTAACACTGGAGTTGATAATGGGCCGCAAGCATGAAACAATACTCGTCTCACTGAGGGAATACTTTTTGCGGAACGCCCACAGACGGTAGCGTGGGGATGTTGCACTGCATTCAGGTCCGATCTCTACACACACACGTCGAATAAGTTCCTCCTCCCGCAGAATGTAATCAGTCTGAAGCAACGAGTCTCTCCACCAACTCGGGCGCCTATTGAGATCGTACATTGTGAATAGGGCTTCCAACCTCATCTTGTAGTGATTGGGTTCGACAAGCAAAAGCATGTGACGGTAAATCAGCTGCTCACTGTAGCCATCTCGCAGCATCGCCTCTACATTCGCCTTTTCCAGCACGGGCCTCTGGGAGACGTATGTGGAAGTAAACCGCTCCTTGTCGCGTAGGAGGCGCTGCACAATAACGTCGCGACCATCATAAGGGTTGACCCCAAGAGAGCAAATCATGGCACCAACGCTGTGGCCCACAACACGTGTGACTAACTTCGTCCGATAAACCTCCTCCGTTGCAACTGAAAAGACGCCAATGCCATCCGATGTGGTACGTGGATTTGCGTTTTCAGTGATCCACCGCACTGCAGAGAAGCCTAACCGGCGCTGGCGGACTCCAATTGAGACCCGAACCACCGCCCTCAACCCAGTGGGACACGGGAACTGTAGCGTGGCGGAGTTTCCCTTTACAATAACGGGTTGCTCGCCACTGCTTCCCTCTGGGGCTTCCAATGATGGAGAACTGCTCAGTGAAGTGCTTGACTCACATGCGGCATCCTTCTTTATACCATCAAAGTCAATCAAATATGTGTCACCTCGCAACACCATGGCGGTAACAGAGACAGGAAAGACGTGCTCCGGTAATGGGAGATGCATGATTCGCCGCTCACGATATGTGTACTTCACAACCGGCCACATCACAATTTCTAATTGCTCATAGCGTGGGTCAAGTCGGCCCAGTTCCGGCGGGAGATTGTAAAGTGTATGGATAGAAAGTACCAACTGTACGAGGGGAAACGGTTCATCCACTGGTAGTTCCCACAACGACATATCAGCCGTCTGATGATCAGCGCAATGCGCCTTCCCTGAGGGGGTTTGAGCAGTCATGTGAGCGAAGCGTGGAGAGTCGACAAAAAAAAAAAAAAATAATGCTGTCGGTGAAGCAGTCAACAATAGCGGCGCAAGTCACCGGATTTAGAGAGATTAAATAATACTATCAATAACTTTGTACTTCTTTTTGTTTCCCTTCTGCAAAAAAGAAAAAAAAGGAAAGAA
>NW_027124489.1:39736-40525 GCF_001457755.1 Trypanosoma equiperdum | reverse complement strand
TTTTTTTTTTTGCCTATCCTCTTATTTTCAGACACTTTTGCGTCTGCGTAACAAAAACCCAGGAAACAAGGGGATAAACGGAGTACTTTGTGCCCAACGGTGAAAGGAAAGAGAAAGAGAGAGAGAAAAGTGGGTATCGATCAATCAGTTGTAGTGAAAATGCCTTATTTTCACTGGAGAATTAAAAATCCCAAAGGAAATAATGAAACGCACACACACACACACACAGAGATATATATATATATATAACCTCAAATGCTGTGATTGTCTAATTGTCGTATTTTCCTTCCCTATTTCTTCGTGCCGTTTGTCTCAGGTCGTTTATCAGCTTGATGCAACTTTTTATTCTATTTGATTCTCAACTTATACTTCCTAATGACAACAATTCCTTTTACTTTCACTAATAAATGATTATCAAAATAGTAAGATAGAAAAAAGAAATAAGGAAGAATAAATACTTGATTGATTAAATAAGAGATGATCACGCATTACCGATAGAAGTAAACAATATCAATAGCACGTAATGCAACAACAACAACAAAAAAACAAAATACGAGCACTTGCGCATCCATTGCGAATTATGGAATGGAAAAGTAAGCGAAACAATAGCGAGGAAAAAAAAAAGAAGTGAATGGGAAATGTGTTGTGAAATGTAATTCTGACGTAAAATCGGCATCCAACTACTCATAAAGTCAAAACACAGACACACACATAAACATAAACATAAACATGAGCATGAACACATGTAAGAGGCGACCACCAAAGTATTTTTGCCTCATTACCTTTAAT
>NW_027124489.1:37667-39712 GCF_001457755.1 Trypanosoma equiperdum | reverse complement strand
AAAAAAAAAGAAAAGAAAAGAACATATGCAAATACAAAAAAAGAAAGAAAAGTAAAAAAAAAAAAATGGTCGAAAATGATTTTCCGATGACGCTTCCGGTCAAACACTAACATCCAAGCATGGATATGAAACAGTGTTAACGACCCAAAGAAAAAAAAAACTGTAATGATAGTAATAATAACAAATTAGATTTAAAATGTTATGGAAGACCTGTATAAAAATTAACGAAAAGAAAAAGAAAATATAAATATAAACATATAAAAAAAACATAAAGCAGCGTCAAAAAGAAAAAGGGTAATAAAATGACATGGAACCTATATGACTTTCTTTTCATCATTATTCTTTTTTTGTTTTTTCCTTTCATACTTTATTTTTTTCTTTTTTCCTTTCACCTTATCGTTGCTGTTGTTTTTCCTTATAGTAATAATAAACGTTCACAAGTAGATATAAATAATAAATATATACAAAAAGGGACGGGTGTTTGTTTATGAACACGCCAAAAGGATCCATCAGTAATGATAACAACAATAATTATTATAACCATTGATATAATAACGATAATAATAATCATTAGTGTTAATATTACTGATAATAAGACGTGGATGTCTCTTTTTCTATTTTTATTTATTTATTATTATTATTATTTTTTTTACCACGCGTGCTTGCGCGTATTTGTCTGTTTGAATGTGTGAGGCGGGTGTGTGTGGGGTGTGAAGTTTGAAAAATAAAATTAAAAGGGGAAGTGATATATATATATATATATATGTTAAAAAATTCGGTATAAAAATTTTATTCTCAAAAGATAAAAAGAAATGGGAAAATACACCCGCATGCCCACATGGCGAAAACAACAACAACAACAACGAGAAGAAGAAAAAAAAACGATGAATGGAACGAAAGATATAAACCGAAAGATGTTGACGTTTTCAAGAAAAAAAATGAAATGAAATGAAAGATGTGAGGAGGTGTTGCTGTAGAGAAATAAATTTAAAATAATGAAATTAAAGGGGGAAGGGAGGAAAAAAAAAAACACACGCAGACACACACGAAAGCAAAAGCGACTTTTGCAATTGGGGACAGAGTTGAAGGAATTCAATGGTGAAGGATGACAAGGACAGGAAGAACGGTGGTATGAAAAATTTTATTCTTATTTTTAATTTTTCTCTTCTTTCTTTCTTTCTTTTTTTAAAAAATAATAATATAAAACTATTATTATTATTCTTCTTCTCTTTTTTACCTCTACGCTTTGAACAACCGTATGAGCATACAACACAACGGTAATAATTATTTGCTTTTAGTTTGTTACTCGCATGAAAACCGTCAGTATTCTTTTTATTTTTATTTTTTTTTAAAAAAAGAGGGTAGAAATTCCGGTACATTTATGTTTAGAAGCGGAATATACCTCATGATGAAGTGAAGTGGGATAAATAACTATAAATATTTATTTGTAAATAAATGGATAAATATAAATATTAAAGATATGGTTTGTATGAAACGTGACGCACCATTATACAAAAAGTTTTTCGTTTATTATTATTATTTTTTTTCTCTTTTTTTTGTGAAAAGCAATACAAAACAAAATAAAACAAAAAGATAACAGGTGAAAGAAACCTGCAGCCCTGTGGAACAAATCCAGAGGTCGCAACAATAACTGCAGGGGTCGCGAAAGTAAATCACCAAAAAAAAACAAACCAAAAAAAAAACAAACTCTCTCTATTTCCATTTCTCACCGTTAGCCATCAAAACTCCCTCACCGTTATTATTTCAATTCCCAAACCTTCCAAATGCAAATTCACTCAATTCACTTAAATACACCCATTGACTCTTTAATAATTTCATCATTTTATCTCTGCTTCGCTATTTTCTTTGATATTTTCTTTGGTCTTTATTTTATTTTATTTTTTCCTTCTCCTGCTACTTTCAGCGCCTTACACACAAATATAAATAATAATAATAATAAATGATATTAATAGAAAATTATTATAATGATAAAAGAAGTAACAATGATAGTAATAATAATTATTGTTATAGTTATGACGATAATA
>NW_027124489.1:37238-37651 GCF_001457755.1 Trypanosoma equiperdum | reverse complement strand
GGGGGAGGGGGAGGGGGAGGGGAAGGGAAAATTTAACATTGAACAAAATATTAAATTACCACTTCATTTAATATTATTTCGTCCTATTGCTTTCAAATATAAGTTGCTTTTATTGTAAGTTTCCCAGTGCAAGTCCATTTTTTTCCCTTCCTTTTTTTTTTCGAAAAATATATATATAAAAAAAAGAGACAAACACAAGCATACATTTGAATACATTCTGTTTTCCTTCCCTTCAACCCTTTTCTTTTTCTTTAAATATGAGTGATTTCACCTACTCGCCTTCTCACTTTTATCGTCATACTTTCCGAATAATAATAGTAATAGTAATAATAATGATAATGATAATAATACATAAAGGCGTAACAATGCGTAACGGGAGTGAATCCAAAAGAAAAAAATAAAATAAAAAGGGA
>NW_027124489.1:36800-37221 GCF_001457755.1 Trypanosoma equiperdum | reverse complement strand
TTTTTTTTTTGGTTTGCCTCATTTGTACATAAATGTACATTTAAACAAGTATACATAAATAAACATAAATATATACTTATATACTTGTTTACTTCCCCTCTTTCATTTAGCTTCGCAGTGGCACAACAAAAGCAGAAGAAAAAATTTTCTTTCTCTTCATTTTCTTTTTGATTTCTACCCCACGCACTTTAACCTTTTTTTTAAAAAATTTCTCTTTGTTACTTATCACTTTCTTTTTAAAAAAAAAAATTATCCCTTTTCATAAGCAAAAACAATAAAAAAAAGCATGGTGAAGCCGCCACGGCGTTTATTTTTCCCCAAAACAAACACACACACACAAAAAAAAAACAAAAACGCAAATCTTCACAGCCGATTGCAACACACAAACAACAAAAACAACAAAAACAAACAAACTAAAAAC
>NW_027124489.1:34852-36780 GCF_001457755.1 Trypanosoma equiperdum | reverse complement strand
AAAAAAAAAAAAAAAGAACAAAACTTTCTTCTTCAACAACAACAAAAAGAAAATGATAGTGGTGGGGAAGAGAAGTAAATAAGGCGTAACAAAAACAAAAAAAACTGAATGAATTAATGAAAAATAAGAAATAGAAGGAAGTAAATGATGGTAAAAACAAAAACAAAACAGTTGGAAACTTCCGCTCAACAACAAGAAGAAGCTCTCAGAAAATGAAAAACAAAGAGGAAATGGAAAGAAAAAATCACGGACAAATAAAAATAAAGCAAAAAAAAACAAAAGCACTCACACAAATATAAACATTTATATCCCGTGGTAATTGATTTATTTCTCCCTTAACCTAACTCGCACCCAAAGGAGAAAACAAATTGGTAAGTAATGAACTTAAAATAATCTCTCATTGTTTCACACATATATCTCACTTCTTTTCTTTTTTTAAAAACTTTCCCCCTCTCACTTTTGCCTAAGCATTTCGTTGCAGTCACTTGTCAACCAACCTCTCATAAGGAGACAAAAACTTGAAAAAAAAAGAGAATATGAAAAAAAGATGAAGAAGATAAGATAAGAAGGAGAACTACCAATAATATTATATTATGGTATGGAAAAGGAGAGATTTGCTCAAACTGCTGCGCCTTCCACTGCCTCTGCAGGTACCTCAATCATAATGTTTGACTTCGTGATTTTGCAAGTGCAACCGACCTGCTTAAAAGGTTTTGTGGAAGATTGAGACATGAGACCGGTGACGTACCGGTCAAACTCCGTTGAGCTGATGTACAAGTCAAATCGTAGACCCCATGTAAATATCTTTTCCATGGCATTGAGTTCCGGGTTACTCACCCCACCAACAGCGGCGAAGTCCTCATTATTTAGTACTCTAATGTCCAGAATTTTGTTGGCAACGCGCACAGCCGTAAGAAAGATCTTGAATACATTGTTCAATGTTAACCGCAAGTCGGACCACTGTTCAATAAATCGATCTGTATATAAACACGCTGCAACAAGGACGGATGGCGATACAAATGTATGGTTTGCCAGCATCTGCACGTAGTGGAGGAGCGTGAAGGGTGGAGGCACTGCTGATTCAAATACCTGCGGATAGTGATTCCTTTTCTTTTCTCTCACGGTGCCCTCAGAACCACATGCAGCAGCAACATCTGTAGCAGCATGTGCGGCACTACTGTTGGAAATGAGACTTTTCCGCACACGTATGCCACCAGCAGATGAAGACATCTCCAGCCGCCAGGTTTCATGAGCCTCCACCACATGTTGAAGCGCGCGGGCCACAGCAGGGACGATGATTTCATACTCCGCTGCATGTTTCAAGTGTAGGGAATCGGCTTCATTTAACTTTTCTCTTTTGTCGTAATGTTGGGGCGCGGCGACGGATGGAGTGAGGAGGAGGATTTCCCGCTCTGAGCGTTTCTCATGCAGTTCAGGGCACACCCACTCGCTCCCTGCGCTATCGCAACGACTGTGACAACAACCAACACTTCGGTTGTCCACATCATCTATGCTGGAATCACACCGAGAATGAAGTTGAGGCGCAGTAGCTCCATTGCATTCGCTTACACCCCGCGCAGCCACATTTACTCCCTCACGAAAGAAATCCGAGATCAAAGCCTTCTTCATATTGATATCACTGAAGTTAAAGTTACGATTCGAGTAATCCACTTCCTTTATATTTCTGTTTTCCGTTTGTCTATTAGTTTATTTGCTCCCTTCCAGATTATTGCCGTTTGAAAGGCTGATTGCTTGCTGTTATTTATTTTATATTGTTATTGGTGTTTTTTTTTTGTATATGGCTATTGTGGAGAAGCGAAATATAAAATACACCAAATAGAAAAATAATATATTTCTTTACTCCAGCCCACCACAACCTTGTTCGCTTGCCTGTTGTTTTCTCTTGTCCTTTCTCCCACACTGGATTT
>NW_027124489.1:26540-34834 GCF_001457755.1 Trypanosoma equiperdum | reverse complement strand
AAAAAAAAAATGCGGGGAATTTATGTATGCACGTTTGTTCGCGAGATGTTAAAGGATGAAAATGAGAATGAAGAAGAAGAGGAGCGAAGTACACCCAATTCTGGCAAGACACAAATGCGAGTCGACGAAAAAAAAATCCTTAGAGTAGGTGAAACGACACTCAAATTGTCATTAGGAAGAGGAGAAAACAAAGTCGCGCACTTTGACAGTATTCGCAGAAGTGCAACTTGTGTGCGGGAGTCACACGGTTCCTCGTACTTTCCTCACCTGTCAAATTCCTTCCCACTTCCCACTTCAGATTCTTTCCATTGCCTCTCTTCCCTCCCTCCCTCCCCATTTCATTATTTATTTGTTTATTCTTTTTCTTTTTTTTTGCCCACTCAATCACGGAGCCTCCTCGCACCTGACAAGGTAACCGTGTTATGCTACATTATCCTTCGGAAGGCGCGTGCTTGCATCAGTTCAACGGACTACTGTCTGAAGTTATGGGAGGAAGGCCAACCAATAATGGCAACGACAATGAAAATTAGGCACCTACGACGCATGAATACCGGAAAATGTACCATGAAGGACTTATAGGTACTTTGAAGGAGTGCCTTCAGTTCGTGTTGATGGACATACGGTCATCTTTGAATTTCGCGTTGCGAATTATCAAGACCCATCAGCCTCTAGCACACGGAGGATTATATCTGCTGCCCTTCTGCAGCGCTGCTCTGACCCAGATTTCAGGAGACGCATCGTGTGCAATAAAGTGCCCCGACCAACAGCGGCAGCTGCGTTAGCAGTGCTTTCTGCCTGCAGTAACGTTAAGACCGTGGCCACTACCTCCGCTATTACGGGGGATGACATGGGCTCCAGTAGCAGCATGTGGGATGCCATGCGCACACATTCCTGCGTGCAGTTCAGGCGACCCTCATCACCAAACATTGGGGCGCCATGCGCAAGAAGTAAGGAAACATTCTGAAGCAGGGCACTAACTGATTTCTTCATGTTGTTGTTCATATTCTTTTTGATGAAAGAACGCGGTGCTTGTGTAAAGGCCTGCAGCAGCACCGCAGCTTGTTCCGGTGTTATGGAGGTGCTAGCCGGCAAGGCGTCAAGTGCTGCAGCAGCATGGAGGAAAAGTCGTACAGTCACCAAACACTCAGCATCACTGGCGCGGTCGACACCCAACACGCATTCTTCCATAAACTTTAGCGGGGAACAATACCACTCCCCGGGGCTGTCACCTAAAAGTAGCAGAAGCCACCGGTAGGGATGACGTCCCACCGCCAGTAGACGACTGAGCAAATCAAGCGCAGGGAAGCGCGAGGCCTCCGGTAACCGCTTGTGAAGCTCCATGATGTTAAGAAGTAAGCCTACACTCGGCGCCGCCCTCGCTCCCGCCTCAACTCGTTGCACGAGCTCTCCGAATTCCGTGCCTCCTGTTAGTTCGTTAATCTTCTTTTGCACACCCTCCAGGTTGATGGAGGTGAAGTATCGATGACTACTCCATGCAACGACATCGCTTCCCCCCGCAGTGGGCGCCTGTGGCAGCTGTTTCTCCTGCTGCCTTTGAAGTTCAATCTCCTCGCGGGCATAACCCGAGAAGGCAACATCATTTGCAGTTACGCCGGCATTCTCCATGTTTCGCAGCGCCTCACCCCAACTTGGTACGTGCGAGGCACCCGCTTGGCGCATCTCCATGGCTTCACGTGCGAACTGGGAGAAAACAGGTTCATGACTCCCACCACCAGACACCGTTCCTCCCCCTGCAGCTGATAGCCCTTGTTGCGAGCCGGTCAGCAGCAGCGCGTCCTGGGGGTCGATGTTATTCAGAATAAAGTTTTGTATCTCTTCCTTGTGAGTCTGGGAGACAACGGCGCTATTTTTATTGATGAAATCTTGCGCTGCGTCAAAGATATTCTGACCACGGTTGTACGGAAGTTTAAGCATTGTCCCATTCACATCAACATCGAAAACGTAATCGTAGGGAACCCCGTTGAAATACACCTTGGGCTTCTGCGCTGCGCTGCCCGATTGCGCACCTGTGTACGGTTGACCCTGAGTTCCCTCAGTGACGATGCCTATTTTCTCCCATCGGCCTTGGTCCCATGCATAAACTTCCACCGTTTCCCCCTTTGTGCGTACAAAGCAGCGTTCACCCTCTTGAACCCCCTTCTTTTGATGGAGTTGCTCTACAGGGGGGAGATCAGCAATATTAGTTCCGGCGATTGATGTAATCTTGATGTCGAGTTTCTGCGTGGCAACCGCCTCCGCAAGTGCTTCCAACTTTCCAACAGATGCCATTAACTCATCATTAAGTGTCCACACTCGCACGGCACCATCCGCGGCGCCCGTCACAATATCCCCAACCTCCGTTGTGCACACAGACCACACAACACATGGGTGGTTGATACTCTGAACTACGGCCACGTCACCAACATCCACCGAGGATCCTACAGTGGGGGCAGATACAGTGCTCGCGCCACTAATCACCTTCACAGTGCAGTCTTCCGAAGCAGAGAAGAGTAACTGACGGTCGTTGCAAAAACACAAGGAGTAGACCAAACTATGGTGCATGAGTAAGCTGCGTAGGGGGTGAGTTCCAACTGTTGTGTCCCAAATTATGATCGTCGTATCGTTGCTACCAGAGGCGAACCGAGTAGAGCTTATGGCACATACACATTGAACTACATCTGTATGACCAGTGTACACGGCAATTTCCTCACCCGTCGCCACGTTCCACTGATGAAGGGTTTTGTCCCCAGAGGCGCTCACAATGCTGCTGGTCCTTGGTAATTGCGTGATACTCCGAACGGCTGTTGAGTGTCCCCTGTAGCACTGCTTTACATCACCCGTTGTCGCATCAAAAACGAGACACATACCACCCCAATCACCTGTCACAATATCCCCAACACTACCGTCGTGCCCCGCACCTTCAGCAACGGTGGATGTAACCACAAGACCACAGCAAACACCGTGACTGTGACTGTCGAGAACTGCTTCCAGCGCAGCTGTTTGCGGGTTCCATAGTGCAACATGTTTGTCATTGCCGCCCGTGATAACGCATGGCTCACCACCCAAAAGCGGTATCCCGCTATGCATTATGGCGAAGTTGACAAAAGCAGTGTGACCGGTGAGTGTCAACCCCGTGGGAAAATCGTCACCTGAGGGCCACGGTGTAGTGCCTGGAGCATCAATGACAAAAGTAGTCTGGTCGCGCGAGGAGGTTAAGAGGAGACCCGACGAAGAGGAAACGTGACGAACATCGGCTGTATGAATGCGGCCCTCTGCGCGCAACAAATAACACAGCTCAGGGGCCTTCGACATAGTTGGTAACTTTTAGTGTGTTTAATGCGTTCCGTTCCACCTTCTTTTAGTTCACTTTGCCAGCTTTTTCTTTTCTTTTTTTTTTTTCGCCACGTACCGTCCCTTTACCCTTGTTAACTTTCCTTTTCTGGGGAGTAAATTAGTCGTTTCTCCATTGCGAAGGAAAGAAATAGGTAATGAAAGTGTGATATATCAATCCGCAGCACGGGCTCAACTTGACAGCAACAGAGGTTACAATGACAGCAGGTCCATATCTCTTCTTTTGTGCAGCTCGCTACGAAGAATGTGGTGGCGAACGACCAAAGCAATGCGAGCGCATGCGCAAGAAACACTGAGCGGTTACACAAACCCGAGAGGTGACGACACTCCCGCGCTTTCATCACCGCTATTCTTATTTGTGGCCATCAGAGTCGATAACTTTTCTTCCCTTCCCACGGCACGCATTAGTAACTAATTTTAGCAACTGAACACCGTACCGTGCTGCATAAAACGAAGTCCATGAAGGACTCCCTGAGGCCGCCACCCACGTCACTTCGCTCAAACCAACCCATTCATCATGCAGCGTTGGCAATTCCATATAAACTGATATGAGATGCATTTCATCCTCGAGTGACCAACCGCACATGGGACGGATGCGAAGCGCCCAGTGAATGAGTGCCAAACGCAACACCCAGACGGCTTCGTGACCCTTGTCCCAGTGCCGACGCAACTCTTGTGTACTGGCTAACATAAGCCTTTTCCACACACTATGCACTAAGGAACCGGCACAAACACCACTATTCTGATTATACTTACCCTCTGCGCTGTCACTTCTGATGGTCTCCGCCTTGTGAAGAAGAAAAATAAGATACGACGCAGCAGACGTATCACCGTTGTGGGTTTCAAAAAAACGCAGCGCGATTTCAACCTCCTGCTGGAGTAATGAAGGTGTTGACGCGCATGACCTGCACCTACTTGCGTTTTGTGTGATGTTCAAAATATTTTCGAACACCTGACGGCGATAGTTCCAGGCGTTATAGTTCATGGGATGCTTGTCAGCGGCCTCCATCAGCACACCGCGGTCGTGGTCGTTGAAAACCTCCAAGTTTATACCAGGATGCGATAAGAGCCGTTCTACTACCCACCACCGATAAACCCAGACCTCCTGCACTTTATAATAAAAGTTTAGCAGTAAAGACGTTACGAGCACCTCCTGAAACAAGAAGGAGCGGGAATGATCTTCACCGTTTGCAGTGCATGTCTCTATCCAACGTCGTCTCGCACTCCACAGGCTGCTGTGAGCAGGCATGATGAGGAGCAACAGCACTACAGAGAAACGTGGCAGGTTATGCACAACGGGTGCTATGAGGGGCAGCGCCTCTTCTCTTCTATCGGAATTCTGTTGTTCACGTAAGAAATCTGCGAGGGCCTCCCTTAGCACATCTTTTCCCAAACCTACAGCCAACTCGTAGGTGCTGCCCTGTGAATGTTCGATAAGGTCAACGATCCCCCAACTGTGTGCCATCCCCTGCAGAGCGATGTCTGGTAATATTGCCAGCGAGCATTTTATGGAGCAACCGCATTCGAGGTGACGTGTTGCTTCTTCCAGTGCTACTTGTAGCCGTTCACCGATTGCCGCCGCCGTAAAAGCTGAGGATGACATCATTTAACACAACTGCCTCTTCCTTTCCCCTTTGTGCACTTTACCTTCTGCTCACCTTTCAAGTACCCAAAACACGCGACGCTAAGTTTGTTCGCTAGTTTTAACCCACTTGATTACCTCGCACACGCACAGCAGCGTCCGGCACCTATTCACCACAGCCGCGTGGGCCCTACAAAAACTTTGTTTCGTAGATACAAGTGATAGAAGGGGAAGTAACACACTTGAGGCCTAATGCACACAGAAGAATATATGTGCGTACTCGGATGCATTCAAACCTTCCACTCGCCAGGTACTGTACGATATTTGCAATGGCACTATGTTGTCGAATGTTGTCGAACGGTTTTTTTTTGTTCAGCGTTCGAGAGGGGGACATTACTCAGTGATGAAAGCTGAGCTGACTTGTATATCACACTGAAGCACGGACTACACATATCAGATTGGAATTTGCTAAGCGATAGTTAAATGACATGTTACTTCTTCCCCAGTATGTCCCGTGCTTCATTCAACTTCGCTGCAATATACGGACTGCCATCCACGTCCGAGTGTAGTTGCTTCATTAAACCATAATACCGTGTTTTTATTTCCTCATCTGATGGAAGGGAAAGGAATCCACCGGAGGCAACATCTTCAGTAAAGCCAAGCAGCAGTAGTGCCTCACGTTTCGTCATGGATTTCTCGAAACCCCCCTCATATCGGCGGTACGGTCGCAGCTGCCGATTTGCCGCGCACGTTAGGCCTTGTGCCATTGAAACACGCTGCGTTATTCGCGGAGCCAACCTAAAAATGTAATACGCACCACCCAGTAGGACCAACGCTGCTAGTGGTGCCGCCATATCTTTATTTTAGAATTTACTTTGGTGCCAAACCCTCTTGCAACCAGTGGTAGCAGTGGTTGTGTTGGAGATCGTGCCAAACCAGCGACCACGACTTAAGAAAAAAAAAACAATGAGTAAATAAGGGACAGGGGGCAGAAGTAAATAAGAGACAAATAAAAAGTAAAACGTCAAAAGTAACTGAGTATGTAAAGTGGTAATTACGGGACGAGATGAAAAGACCAACAATTGTAAGCCTGAAGAAGAGTTTCCATGGCCATGTGCACACCAGCCAAGTTGGGTACGAAAAAAAACAAAGAGATAGTTCCCCGTCAACTCAACCAATGTGCTCCTAAGAAACCCCTTCACGATTGGAATAAGTCTATGATTGAAAGTATACGGTAATGCAGCGGAGCCATACGAAAGTACGATAGTACATACCCACGTACAGGCAAAAAAAAAAAGAATGCATGCACAAGCGCACGGAGGAAAGAATACGAAATAAGCCAAGAATAACCCAGTAAAACTTAAACGTACACCAGACTGCAAGTTACACAACAAACCCATCACAGAGTATACAAACATACCCCTTGAAAAGCATTTAATTTCCTTTTCGACTCCTGTGTATTCATCCACCGAGTATCGGCGAACGAGCACTACGACTGCTGTTCGCGTCCCCATCTCCTTTACACGTCCCATTGCCACCAAACGCCTTGTGCCGTGACGCAAAAGGGGTGCTTCGCGCTGACGAATGCCCACTCCGTGACTGGAATGTACTTGACGAACGCCTGTGAATCAACCTCTCGTCCAACTGCTTCTGATATAAGCGGCCATCACGGAAGGCATTCCGCATCTTTTCCTCCACCTCTGCCACGAGGCTCTCCACCACCTGGCGGCGCTCATGGACCACCCTGTCGTGCACACACTGCAACTGCTTGCAGTGTTCCTGGGCCATTGCTTCTGTACGCCGCTGTTCCTCCAACAAGAGATCCTGTAACCGCTCTTGATTTCGTTCGGCAACACGGCAGCTCTCCCTTACTGCGTCCAACTGACGGCACAATTCCTGCTGTTGTTGCTGAAGTAGAGATATATCCACCTCACTTGCAACAACATGAGGGGGATTAGCGACGACATCTTGCGGTAGTGTCGCGTCGCTCGCATTACCAAGAGGGCTGTTTCCACCAACCGTCGTCGTCAGTTCTTCGCTGTCATGAGGTGCATTGCTGAGAGCCGCCCCACAAACTTGCCCACCAGCGCGATGGTGCTCCGTTTCTGTTATCCACACTACCCCGGCGTCAAATGCAATGTACATGGGATCCATCATCATGTCCAACAGCAGCGACAGCCGCTGTATGTTTTCCTGCAGTTGCAGTTCCTTTGCCGCTGTACTACAGACTGCGCGTGGTGGTGCTATGACAACATTAACACCGTCAAAGCGCCCTCCGTCACGCTGAAGCTGTTCAATTGCATGTAGTTTGTTTCCGAGGGCGGACTCCCCCACGCGCAGTACCTGTAATTCCTGCTGGGCCACTTCCAAAGCACTGCGAAGCTGCACGTTTTCCGTCTCTAGCGCCACTGAACGGGACTCCAAAGTGTCCACTCGTGCTACAAGCTGATTGCGCTCCTCGCGAAGTTGTTGTTGCTCTGCCTCTAAGGAGCCACTACGGGCACGTTCCATTTCGTGAAGGAGGCTCAGTTGCGCAAGTGCGCTGTCAAGACGTTCCACCTCAGCTTGCGCAATAAGGGGATCGAAACGTGCGATATCAGCGTCAGACACGACGCAGCTTGGCGTGTTGCGAAGCAGTAGCTGCGCCCGCTGCAGTTGACCACTCAACACCGTTATGTGTGACAGAAGTTGTCTACGGTCGCTGTAGTCAGCAGCAGTTATAAGCGGATGATGAATCTCAGCAGCCACATTGTTCACGTCGTGCACGAGTTGTGCGGCGCCGTGGTTGCTTGACTGCAGCCCCGCCGTGCTGACTTTGTTGGCAGGGTACCTTGGCGGTAGTACCTGTGGAAATGGACTACCTGAGGCCGCCTGTCGAGATATTTCATTCAAGCCTGGCACCTGAGTTGCAGCTATCATAAAGGTTCCCCTCCCTTTCTTTTTCTATGACTCCTTTCCACTCTATGCAAGATCGTTCCCAATATATAAATATACCTGTTGTTTTCCTCTGACCCGCTTTGATCTTTCCCCCTCCCACCTACCGACCTGTCCTTCTGCTTCGTACAGTATCTACTTACCGGGTTGTTGCTCTGTGCCTTCCACAAGACACCTGCGCTAAACTGCCCTTGCTTTCTGGAAAAAAAAAATAGGTGTGTGTATCACACTCTATAACAGCCTGTAGGTTTTTGCAATGCTTAGTTGAGTTTTCCTCGCCTTGTTACCTCGTACCTTGCGCTATACCTATCAGTCAGCCTCTTATAAAGGAGTAAAAGTCGGAACAAAGTGAAAGTGATGCACCTGCAGAGCAAAGGGGAGTTGCCTTCGTTCGATAGTAAGGGATAAAAATTATTGCAACAATAAT
>NW_027124489.1:14539-26512 GCF_001457755.1 Trypanosoma equiperdum | reverse complement strand
AAAAAAAAAAAAATGCCGCAGTGGTATTGTTATGTCACACGGAAATAACTGTCGCACTGTTCACACACTCAAAGATCGTGATGTTGGGTGGTTATACAAGCAGTAAACCTGTCGCACGTGTATTACGGTCGTGCAACCATTGTATCAAATTTCAAGTGAGGAGGAAGCAACACGCACGCAAACACACTCCATCTTCCCCCAGTGTTTCTCCGTGCACGGACCTTTACCGCATCAAGTACAGTGACATAACAGTCCAAAGAACTGAGATGATTCTGCTACCACCCACACCGCCTTAGCAATCTTTTGAAACAACACTTGACTCGATCATTTCCGTTATACGGCGTTCCACTTCGGACATCCCAGCATAACCCGGGAAGTAATTAACATCTACAACCATCGGCACCGCAGTGCGTAGAAGAATTGTAGGGGAACCGACACCTTTTTCTTCAAACAGCAGCGCCCCCACTGCTTCCGCAGTTATGGGGCTCTCAAGTATAGGCTGATTACCGGAAGGTAAATCCTTAGGTAACAATAGTAAATCAAAACCGAAAAGCGACAGTTGCAACGTCTGCGACAGTTGAGCAGCAATCGCCTTGCACTGGGTGTGGGCTTCCCCGCCCTCAATAAGATAACGCTGCCAATGCTGCGCTAACTGTGGGTTTTGCTGATCCCACACATCCTTATTTGCAAATATCTTTTGGGAATCGATACAGACAGGTTGAAAACCTTCACGGTTGCTGTTTATGGAAGAATAGCCGTCCAGCAAAGCACGTAACAATGAAAAGGCTGAAACCGCTCGAATGGCCACGTATTCTCTCACACAGTACACCTTCAGAACAAAGGGAAGGGCACTCAAGAAAAACTTCTGGACAATGTACGTTTGCGACTCAGAGGGCAGGAGTTTCATCACTGCTTGGGGTATGCCATTTGTTGGAACTGGTCCCTGCCATACGACCATGCGATGAGTGTAGGATGGACCTGTGCTAAGATCTGTTTTGGTGATCCACCACTCACAGCTGCCCTCTGTGGTATCGGGGGTCACGGTGGAATCAGTGTCCCGCCACCCAAGTGGTTCCAGCGCTCCACCACCACAAGAACAAAACCACGAACGGGGTGTCAGGAAAAGTGATGGTACCGGTCGACCCTCAAGAGCTTTGGCCAATGTGGAACGCTTCATAACGACTCGCGCCGCGTTAGGAGGGTCGATTACAACAACGGGTGGTAACCGTTTCTGTCGTCGCTTTGCTGATGTTGCCTCACACCACTTCAAAAGCGCACCGAAGGCCTCTGGCGGCAGCGTACTCAACTTGTGAAGAACTACATCCACTTTCATATCATCATCGTCGGTGATCATCTCGCGGTTGTGGGCATCGTACTTCATATCAACAAAGACAAAGGTGCGTCCACCGCCAAAGGTAGGTGTACCATTCTTACCACTTTCGTTTCTTATGCCTTCAGCGTACCGTCGGATTTTTTCAAACGACTGTCGGTGTTTCTTTTCGGAACCGCAGAGGGCCACCACCAACTCAGTGCGGTGCGCCTCTACCGCGTCTTCCATGAATCCCGACAAATGGCACCTCTCCACCTAAGCTCGCCACCAGTGGAGTTGTCCTGGTCATCACGTACAGATAAGAGGGAGTGCCCCCACAAAAAAAATAATAATAATACAGAGAACAGTTGGGTGGACAGCGGAAGATACGGCGGAAGAAAAAGCAGCACAGAAAGGAACAGAAGCGAAAAATAAGAGAATCACAACAAATATGCACAAACTGTACACATGCACAAAGTGTAATGTGGCATGTCCATACGCAACCTCACATCTCTCCGCACAGAGTGATAACCGGGAAAAGTTGCGACTGCTCCTGCGGTGAGCCGACGCGCCGTGCATGATACACAGATCGAGCTAACTCGGCAAGCTGTCGCTCAGCCACTGCACGCTGCTCGGCATCGCGAGCGACCAGGCGGCCGATAAGAACACCATCATCCGACATTTTGGCCGCTGCACCACGCGCCACGGTATCAATACGAAAAGTAGACGCAACTTTCGCCGTACTGGGGGCTCCCCCTTCCGGCTGCTGCGTATGATTCCAATACTGCAAGTATATACCAAGCTGCTGCCGACAGCGTTCCGGAGCCATCTTGCTAAGGGACTCAAGTTCATTTTGAGGCACTTGCAGCGGGCCCTGCCGTTCTCCGAGTGCGGAAAAGAAACCACTTCCAGCCGCACCCATCACATCACCCCCAACAACATACTGACCAACGAAGGCATCGTGCAGCACGGTGTCCTTGTAACCCGCTGCTTGCACACGGTGATTTACTAACCGAGTGCAGCTCCCGATGCAGAGTCCATACATGTTGGTTGCCAGTGTGGGCGCTAAGTCGAAGAAAAGCTCAAATAGTAAGCGGACGGGTTGCGATTGCTGCTGTACGCCGGCTACCGTAACCTTCTCACTTTTTGGAAACTGTATTTCTAGAAACACAACTGGATTCGAGTTGTGTGCCAGAGCAATTCCTCGATGCGGTGTGCCCAATGGCTCACGATGCAAAAGATGTTTTCCGCTCATATGCGTCTACGTCCACCATGGTTACCAAACCAACCAGTAAGAGATTAAAGTAAGAAAAAAAGTGATAGGAAGTAATAGTAATTACAATAAGAATGGGAGGGGGGGGGGTTAGACCCCGAAACAGAGACGAAACAGCATCGGGACATTGCGGTGTAGTGCTGTAGTAGTTTTTTAAAAGGCCAGTGCTCCCCTTTCTTGCCTTTTCCCGTCTCTTCCACCAGCAAGGGTGACTGCCTGCACGTGCTACGCCGATCTAACGGGAAATGGTATACATACGCGAGACAGAGTGTCACATTAAAAACTCAGGACAAAAGTGACGTAAGAGATTAAGCGACAACGGTGTGCAGGCAGACTACGCATCCGTCATGACGGCGAGCAATTCCTGGCGGCTGACATACGTGATGTCATATCGCTCCACTTGATGCAAGCGATACCACTCCTCAAAGGCACACAATACTTCAGAAAATTCTCTCCTTCCGAGTACCCGTTGGAATATGCCCACAATATCATAGGGATCATCGGATTCATTCCCCATGTTCCAGACACCCTGTACATGCCACGAAGATCGCCTGTCGTCCCCATCCAGCACAAATATCCGTGGGGTGTAGAGAAGAGCAGCTCTCCGAAGTACCAAATCACACAAAAAGAACTTAAACTCTGGCGGAAGTAGGTCGCTAAGAGCCTTTGTCACTGCATACCGCGCTTGTATGTACGGATCTGAAATCATTTCACGAAGTTCACGCAAGGCCTTCAGGCACAACCGAGTGTGCTTTGGAGACCCACTGCCTAGTCGTTTCACCACTTCATTGTCATACTGCTCCTCGTCCGACTCCACACCGGAGTCCTCCTTCCCCCGTTGTTCATTCTCGTCGTCATCGTCATCCACACGAATACGCAACTTTGGTTCTTTTTCCTTCTGCTTTTGGTGCATGTACGCCCGCGTGCCTTTGATGTAATCTACAGTCCACGCCTTAGTTTCCGTTGAGTGGTTATAAGCGAAGTAACGCAACTGCAAGAGCGGGACTTGAAGCGCTCGCTCCCGTCCCTCGAGAAGACTGTCTAAAACCAACTGACGGAGTTCTCGAAGTCGCTCCTCGATATGTTTCATTGACGGCAAATCCAACATGGAGCCTTGTGTGATACCAGCTACAATCCTGTTGTAAAGTGGTCGCATCTCTTTTTCCAACTTCCACTCCTTGTAGGAGGGAAATGGCCCCATTCGCTTCGCTACCAATGACTCGTACTCGCCACGCAGCTCTTGCAATTTGGTGATGTACATGCCAAGTATTGATCCGCGGGCCTCTTCTAGTTCCTGACGAAGGAATGGGTTGGCGCGCAATCCAGTAAAAAGGGCATCGATTGCCCGTAGTGACGATGCAACACCTACAGGGTACACAAGTCTGCTGGGTGCTGACAAGCACACCGGCGCTGCGGGAGCCGTTGCACGGATGCACGGTAGAATCGTTGGCCCGAGGTCAATCGCCAGTTGCGCGGCCGCCCGTCCAACATAGGCATACGCCTCCAAGTAGTCTTCCATATGCGTATTGAGGCCGTCGACAAGGTGTAAAATGTCACTTCCTTCGCTGTAAAGTTGGTTACCATCGCTATCTAGTGTAGGAATGTAAAGAAGATTGCGTATTCTTTCTTCTTCTCGGAGGGACTCATACGAGTTGGCTATACCCATTTGGACCGCCTTCTCATGTTCTTCTTCCTCTCTTTGCAGCTGGTCGTGACATTCATTGTATGCCCGAAGTCTATTAGCCATCGTTGGAGGAAAATCGTCATAGTTTACGAGCACCACAAGCCTTTTTAAGCGAGCCAGCAAGCGAAGTAGCAATCTTCCCGATACGGCAAACACTGTGCTGTTCTCACCCCGAAAGTCAACGCAGCGGAGGTTCGGATGGTCAGCTACAACTTCCACAAGCGCTCGTGTCGCTTTCTCACCAGCCCCACAACCCCGCATTTCCACGCGATGAACCCAGGCCATAACGGCTACCGTCCTAATGATTGCAGCACAACCCGCGTCACCTAAATAGTTCGAACAGAGGTCGATATTTTTTGGGCAATCATCAGAGGAATCGAGGTTTATGCAAAAATGAACGAAGAGTGAGTTGGCCAAACATCCTTCGCGTTCACAGGCCACGTAGTACAGAGCTGATATTCCCCGCATTCGACACTAAATCATGTAGAGAAGCAACCCAAATAATTGTATTATTTTCCCTCTTTTTTTTAAAAAAGGAAAGAGAAATGAAAATGAAGCGATACTATCGTGCAGAAAAGAAGGAAATAAGAACACCCTTACGCAATGAGGGTCGAACCGGCACACAGCATTGACATTAAAGGGCGTCGGCTAAAGAAAAAAATGGATTAGGGACTTTACACAGAAAGAATAGGAAGTAAAGTTATGAATTCAAAAAAGTCATTCCAACAAATGTGGATCACCGTAAGCCCGTAACGTACGTATCTGACAGCAGTTACAAAACGTCTGGGAGATCAAACGCGTCGGTTTTTGCTCCACTGGTTGATGATCAATTGGCAGTTCTCCCCCTTCCCCCCCGCACCACTCAGTCAGCGGTATGGCCGGCGCTCACCAATCTTTGATCGGCGTTCTAAAGCGCCCATCACCCGCTGATCGAGTGCCTGAATGACGTTCAGTATATGCGCAGCAAAACCCTCTCCTAATTGGTCCTCCCGTAACCCGTTGCATTCGTATACGTCCCGCATCAGCGACTGCCGTACGGCGTCCTCCAATGTTTCATCGTCATGTGTACACTCATCATTAATCTGTGGAACCGGATAAGCGCTAGGGCCGTTTCCACTGAGTGCTCCCCCTAAACCACCGTTCCCGAGAATGTACGAAGGAGAGAGGACAGGTACCGTTGCTATGTTCGCCTGTGCGTGCCCGTCACGGTTACCGCCGTATAGCCACTCCTCCGAAGAAAACGTCATTTGATTTGGTGTGACCGCATCATCGTTCAACCAACTGCAAGAATGTGGTGATTTATCATCACCTCTGCGAACGGAAAGTTGCGGCGTGTGAAAAAGCCGTCGCTGTTCCTCTTTCAACGGTGGACATTCACGTGGTGTCGCTCGCAGTGCGCTAAGTCCCCTTTCGAGGCCTTGCCACAAAAGAGGAATTGGATCCGGGACCAGCTGCGGTGCAGTGGGAACCGTTATAAACAACATTAGGGAGTCCACTAAACTCCGTAGTTTGTAACTCTGCAGAGCGACCTCACCTACAAGAGTGCGGGGTACATGAGGAGGGCGCATGACTTGCCACAACTCCTGTTCCGTCACAAATATGGCCTGACACTCGGATTCCAAGCGCTGTGTGACTTCCTCTTCGCTTGCAGTGTTGATCACATTTTGAAGAGGAATGTGCATTAGGCCACCATGCGCGATGCAGCGTGTCTCGCGGGGTAGTCGGATTCGCATGGGACGCTGTGGACCTGTTGACCTCACAGTGACGGGAACAATAGTGTCACCAAGGGGGATATTCAAACTGTTACCGCACGAATGTTGCCAACTCGTTCTGTAGGTTGCAGCCAGTCGGTTCACGGCTATCACTGCAACAACAGCCCTACGAAAGTAGCGAAGTGGACGCAGTCGAGTGGATTCAGTGATACTATTAAGCGTTCCAAATCTCCTCTCATATTCTGATATATACTGCAATAGAGCCTTGCGTTGCTGCATCATCTCTTGCTCGTCCTTTCGTGCACCCGAAAGCACACGGAGGGTCAGCACGAGGGCCTCAAATGTGGACATAACCTTTTCCTCGGCTTCACCGTCTGTATTACGACTGCACACCTTACACACACCCCGGAAAAGCTTCATTTCTAGTTTCATCTCCGCACTCAGGCGACAAAGTTCCTCCACACGTTGTTTTTCTCTTTGCATTGCTTTGTCTTGCTCTGCCATGAGTGGCTCTAACTCCGTCTCAACATAACGCTGAAGATCATCGTATTTTACCTTCAGAGCATCACGCTCACGCACCAGCTCCATCACGGTGGAATCATCACCTGTAGAACCCGTGGAGAGGGGAATTGGGGAGGGGACAAACATACTGGGGGTAGTGGATGCAGCTGCACGCTTATGTCGTTCGCATTCACGCCGGATTTGTTCAAGCTGTCCTCTTTGCTCGTCCATTTCCCGTTGGTGAGTTTCAATCAAGCAATCCATTTCCTCTTCTTTGCGCATCACGTACTGCTCGTGCAATCGCCTATTCTCCTCAACTGCCTGACGCAACTGTATCACTTCCTGTAAGCTGTCAGAGATACAATGTTCAATCATAAACCAATCATCCATGCATTTTAGAAGTTTAGCTAGACGTCGCCGCGTTTCTAAGGCCTGGGCGACCTCTTCGTCACGCGTCTGGCGCGAGTCTTGCAACAGTGCCTCCGCCCGAGCACGCTGCGCTTCACTTTTCATTAGCCGCTCCCTCACTCCGTCTCCATCCCTACTCACTTGATTAATTTCTTCCTTCAGCGAGGAAACGTGGGCCTCAAGCACGCGTTGCTCTTGTTGTGAGGCGAAGAATTCGTTTCTCTGTTCTTGTAACTTCTGATGCAGATAACGCAGCGCATAGTAAGCGGGGGCAAACAGGCGGCCATTCACCCTTTGGCTCGGCTCGTCCCCATGAGAAATGTTGAGCCCGTCCTGGTCACACACAATGTCCGCAGCAGCCATACTCTCCCCATTAGCCGGACGTGGTTGTAACTGCAGGAGCTCGCGACAACGATCCACGGAGGGACCGAAGCTACCTGAAAAAGTCAGACTGTCCGCCAACTCCTCAAGTATACTGGAGAAGCGAAAGACTTCCTCTTCGGTGGCACGCCACACTTCATCACTTGTTTGGCGCTGTTGTTCCTCTGCGCAGGCGCCTGTAATTACTTGCTGCTCCAAAGTTGACAATTGCGAAACCATCGCCTGCATCAGCACCTTTTGTGCGTCTTGTTCCCTTCTTTCGCGATGGATGGTGTCCTGCAACGATTTATTGATTGCCTCCTTTGCATTCGCTGATTCTTGAAGATTTGCTACGTTACTCCACGCCTCGCTTAACTTTTCCTCAAGTTCATCCCTCTCTGCTGTCATGGTGCACAACTTCAAGGAGAGCTCGCTCTTCTCCCGCTTGTGTTGGTCGAGTTGGTCCCTCGTGAGTCGCAGGCTTTTCTTAACGTCGTCAAGCTCAACATCCAACCCCTGACGCTCACTCCTCTCAGAAATTAGCTGTCGTTTTAAGTCCGCTAGTTGGTCCTGCAGTTGTGATTGCTTCGCCCGTAATCGCATGTTTTCCTCGAGTAGTTGAGAAACACGTTCTCTTTCTACCTCACTTGCACCATCTACTGACATCACTTCCTTTTGGTTATCTACGCTGCGATCGGCGTTTGTGGTTGATTTCACTACTTCTATCATGGTTGTCTTTTTTTTGCTTTTACTAATATATGTATATATGCTTGTGTGCGTCTATGTGCTTTTACAACTCAACACGGAAAAATTGGGCTGGCGCTTAGTCTCGCCACACCAACAGGAGAACTGAAGGCGAGACCTTTGATTAAAAGGAAAAGGACAAAAAACCAAAGGGAGCGGAACAGTTCAGGGGGAAAATATCGAAAAGCAGGAGGAATGGGGTAGTAACACAGTTAACATTTCTTCCATTTCCCTCACAGAAGGTCGAATACCCCAGAAAGAGGGGAGGGAGGGAAGGAAGAGAAATTGGAGCATCGACGACAAAATTCAACAACACTGCTTGGCACCTAAAGCACAACCAGCTACGCATGTTTTTTTTTTAATAGCTCTTTTGTTTACGCACCTTCGACCCTTGTGCGAGCACTTATTGCGTATATATGTTTGTACATATTTTGCAACATCGCTGCCGGTCCACGGTACCTGTGCATATGCCTGCCACGTGGAAGACTGCCCATCTTACCTCAAAACCTTATTTCTTATTTTCCCCCGGTCTGACCAACCCCCTCTTAATGGTGTTCACTGGAGGGAAGCGTACCCCACTTAGTTTTGTAAAAACGGCATCGGGGACTTTTCGCCATTCTGCTCACACCTTACTCTTTTCCTTTCGCCGCCGCTCCACCTCCGAGTTGAGAGTACTCAATATTTCATGAATTTTCCCCATTCTCTTATTCGCAGCGTAGAGCTCACTTACCCCGCCGCGGTGAACTATGGCGTCGCAAAGCGTGTCAGTGGACTCCGCGACTGCATCGGCAACTTCGTCACGCTTCTGTTGGAGAGCCTCAACCCGCTTCCAAAGCCGCTGTTCCCGTTCCAGCTGTTTCGTTTGCCGCTCGCGGAACCTCATGTGCATGTTGTGAACCCCCTTCACCACCGCGGCGGTGCTGCTATCGACGACCTCACGGGGATATCCACACAGCCATTGTCGACATAAGGTAGGTATCAGCCCAAGTAGCTCCTCGAGGCTGGTCTGCACCACATTGCCGCCCTTACTTCTGCTCCCATCAACCTCGTTGTCGTTTCCCTCGTCAACAGCATCCTCAGTGGAGTCGGGTGCCAACACAAACTTCTCACTTCGTGCATATATCGCGATAAGAACAAGACTCAATATTTTAACAATCGTTACTTTTTTCTCAAAATCACACATGGCTGCCGTTTCTGTCATCTCAGGGAAGATGAGAATGTCGTTCACACCAACCGCAATATTCGCACCGTGGGTACTATAGGGCACGCGAAGGGCAACAGGCTCCGGCACTTTAGCATCACGGGCAATGGTCGGTAACCGTTGGAAACCTTCCGTGTTTTCAGTTCTATACACCCAACCCGCGGCAGCACGCGACCACACGGGCCACACACACAAGTACACCTCATCTCCGTACCTAATAAGGGTTGCATTACCGCAACTATGTATGCTAACGAGACGACACGCGTTAACATGGTCATGTAATAATCTGTGATCACAAGGGACTGCAGCTCCCAGGACGACCGACACGTCCGCCTGCTGCCGCATGGGATCACGACAGAGGACGTCGGGTTCGTCAAAGAGATAACCGCCTAACGTTCCGCTGCTGTACATGACATATATAATGCGTAGTCCAACGTCTTCGTCTAACAGAGAGGTGCCTACCGCCAGGGGGACTCCAGCGAGGCCACATGACGAAGAATCACCACGAACCAAATAGTGAACACACGGGCGTAAGACAGAATCCATCTGCATGTCCTGTGCCTCACCGAACGCAGCTCCCACACTACCGTCATATTCTTTTGACAGTGAAGCTGGCATCCCGTCTTTGTTGAGCTTCACGGAGAAGACATCACCGTTGCGACAGAGCAACACCAACATTACAGGGAGGCTGCGTGAAGGAGGAATGATACACATGCCGACTATGTCACTACAACCATCAACGCGCGGGGACTGTGCGGCATCAATCTGCGCTAACGCATATCTTTCGTTCGCACTTTCCCCTCTCTTTATTATTCCTTTTTTTCCCCTTCTGTTCTTTGTTACCACCTCCTGGACTTGCCCTCCTAAGCCAGACCTCATCCCCTCTATCGTTCCATGTAATTTCTTACTTACTGTTCCTTCACTTGTGGGATCGGGCGTTGACAAACCACATCTATTTAAGTTAAAAGGCGCCTTCACGAGTGTCCCCGCTTTTGCTGTTTCTTGGCTATCCCTCTTACCACTGCCTTGCCTGCAGGTCGCCACAAGAGAATGCAGACACACGCATTCGTCCCCTTGGAATCCCACACCGAGTGTCACCTTGTCCGTGTCTAATAAAAGAAGTTTGCCCCCGGAAAGCAACAGCAGTAGCAACGACTTGCTGACTGGATGCCAACCAACACTTACTACAGGATGTTGCACGGTGAACTCACAAACACGCCCATCCTCTACGCCAATACAATAGTGTTTTGAACCGTTCGCGCTAATAGACACGACGCGGCTTCCATCGGAGGAGGCATGGAAAGAATATTGACTGTCTTTTTGTTTTCCTTCTTCTCTGTCGCCGCAGTGGCCAAAGCAAACGTGCCGTTCCAGTGGCCTGTGACAAACACGTCCCTCAACTATTTTACTCGTCACAAGAAACACGCCATTGGTATGATCTCGTGTACTGGCCGCGAAGGTGTCATTAGAAATATGAACTGCGCCATTGGAGCGCATAGATGCTTCTTTTACTCTGGATGGTAATTTCTTCCTGCTGATTTTATATTCTCCAGCCTTGTGCTCAGTTCGCTACTTTTTTTTTCTTTTTCGAACGTGAAGGTCTCGTCGCCTCTTCAGCACCGACGAATAGGTACACAGCAGACGCTCGCGTGGGTTCACGACGAATTCAATCTGTGTTCTCAGCTAACCGTAAAAATTAAGTATAGCAACGAAAAAAAAAAGTGAATGATAATGTATGGCAATAGGAAAAACAGAACTAAGAGGGAGGAGATGCGTAGCAGTAACCCCATGAATGGGCAGCAACTACACAACTTAAACAAACGAGTGATCAAAAAGAGAAAAAAAGAGGGCATACAAGAAAAATAAAAAAAGAAGCATGACATAAACGTCTCACCTCTACTTTCTTGCAATAATACCTTCTATCACCTCACACTTTGACTTCCTCTGTCCTCTATTTTGCCTTTCCGTGATTGGTTTGGTCAATGGTCATTTATTTACAACCCTTTTTTCTTTTATGTAAACATACATCCTTCTCAGTATACATTTTTGATGATTTTCTACGCAATCCCCTCGCTAAAACATGCGGCATTCTTGAAAAGTATTTTTTGTTTTTCTCCTCTGTTGTGCGTTCTTACAACCCCCTTTTTTCTCTCTCTCTCTCTCTCTACCGCACACACACCTTTCTTTCCCTTTCTCTCTCTCTCTTCAACTCCACCTTGACATAGCAAATTGTTGACTGTAATCCCATTGAATATTTCTGCTGCTTTCTTTCCTCTTTATATGAGTGTTTAATATTTCTCTACTGCTTTACTCCACTCCCTTTTTTTTAAATCTCCCACAAACCACAAACTTCCCCTTTCCACCACATTTCAGCATTCCCAGAAAACGAGGTTGGCGGGAAGTGCCCGAACACGAGATGATAAATATGTTTAATAAGGGACTGTGATGAGAATCATTTTCTTAAAAAGAAAAAAAAGAAAGGGTTCTCATGGGCGGGAAGGGGAAGCAATAGGGAGGAGATGGAATGCACCACGGAAGCTGAGGATGATAGCAACAATGTAAAAAAAATAATAATAATAAATTGGCCAACTTCCAAACATTAAACATTAAAGGGAAATCCGGGTCGAAATCAGAAAGAAAAGTACCCCGGGGGCCTGCAGTGAATGCTGCTCGTAAGAATGGAGTTGTTGGACAATAACCACAGGTACTATCTAAACTCAAGTGCGTGAAGGAGTGGCAACAGGTTACAGTAAACAACACGAAGGGAAAGGGAGAAGAAAG